>NC_133617.1:156582741-156882741 GCF_048593235.1 Sminthopsis crassicaudata | reverse complement strand
AATAACAACAAAATTCATATGGAAGAATAAAAGGTCAAGAATTGCAAGGGAACTAATGAAAAAAAACTCAGAGGAAGGTGGTCTAAGTGTACCTGATCTAAAGCTATATTATATAGCAGCAGTCACCAAAACCATTTGGTATTGGCTACGAAATAGACCGGTAGATCAGTGGAACAGATTAGATACAAAGGACAAAAAAGGGTACATCTATAGCAATCTAATCTTTGACAAACCCAAAGATTCCAACATTAGGGATAAAAATTCATTATTCGGAAAAAACTGTTGGGAAAACTGGAAATTAGTATGGCAGAAATTAGATATGGATCCACACTTAACACCATATACCAAGATAAGATCAAAATGGGTCCATGATTTAGGCATAAAGAGGGAGATAATAAATAGATTAGAGGAACAGAGGATAATCTACCTCTCAGACTTGTGGAGGAGGAAGGAATTTATGACCAGAGGAGAACTAGAGATCATTATTGATCACAAAATAGAAGATTTTGATTACATCAAACTAAAAAGTTTCTGTACAAATAATACTAATGCAAACAAGATTAGAAGGGAAGTAACAAATTGGGAAAATATTTTTAAAAACAAAGGTTCTGACAAAGGTCTCATTTCCAAAATATATAGAGAACTGACCCATAATTTATAAGAAACCGAACCATTCTCCAATTGATAAATGGTCAAAGGATATGAACAGACAATTCTCAGAGGAAGAAATTGAAACTATATCCACTCACATGAAAGAGTGTTCCAAATCACTACTGATCAGAGAAATGCAAATTAAGACCACTCTGAGATACCACTACACACCTGTCAGATTGGCTAAGATGACAGGAACAAATAATGACAAATGTTGGAGGGGATGTGGGGAAACTGGGACACTAATACATTGCTGGTGGAGTTGTGAAAGAATCCAGCCATTCTGGAGAGCAATCTGGAATTATGCCCAAAAAGTTATCAAACTGTGCATACCCTTTGACCCAGCAGCGCTACTACTGGGATTATATCCCAAAGAAATACTAAAGAGCGGAAAGAGACATATATGTGCCAAAATGTTTGTGGCGGCTCTTTTTGTTGTAGCTAGAAACTGGAAGATGAATGGATGTCCATCAGTTGGAGAATGGTTGGGCAAATTGTGGTATATGAAGGTTATGGAATATTATTGCTCGGTAAGAAATGACCAGCAGGAGGAATATAGAGAGGCCTGGAGAGACTTAAATCAACTGATGCTGAGTGAAATGAGCAGAACCAGAAGATCACTGTACACTTCAACAACAATGCTGTATGAGGATGTATTCTGATGGAAGTGGAAATCTTCAACATAAAGAAGATCCAACTCACTTCCAGTTGATCAATGATAGACAGAGGTAGCTGCACCCAGAGAAGAAACACTGGGAGGGGAATGAAAATTGTTAGCACTAATATCTGTCTGCCCAGGTTGCATGTACCTTCGGATTCTAATGTTTATTGTGCAACAAGAAAGTGATATTCGCACACATGTATTGTACCTAGACTATATTGTAACACATGTAAAATGTATGGTATTGCCTGTCGTCGGGGGGGAGGGAATAGAGGGAGGGGGGGTAAATTGGAAAAATGAATACAAGGGATAATATTATAAAATATATATATATATATATATATATAATAAAAAAAAATAAAAAAAAATAATAAAAAAAAAGAGTTTTATAAACCTTAAAAAAAAAAAAAAAAAAAAAAAAAAAAAGAAGATATGATTTTAATTGGAACTTGAAAAATGCATGGAAGCCAGGAATTTGAGATGGAGAAGGAGAAAATTCTACCCATGAAAGACAGAATATGAAAATACAGAGAGTTAGTAGATAGAGTGTTTTTATTTGAGGAGCAGCAAGGAGCTCAGTGTCACTGGATTGGAGAAAAGTCCAGTTAATTAATGGTGTCATACATAGAGGGCACACAAATTAGCTGCTTCCCAAAAAATTATGGGTGGAGTATATCTGGACATTCTTTGTTGATCTACCTATAGGATTAAGAGATGACTCTGACTACCTAGTCCTTACTTTTGGCATCTTTAAAATGACCCTAGTTAATAACAGCTATGACTTTTTATATTTATATATACATATATATATGTATATATATATATATATACAAATCTGAAATAATAAAGTAATATTTTCATTGAAGGATTTCTGGGGGGGGGATTTCATAGAGGGAAGAACTATTTGTCTTTTTCCTATCTCCCTATTAATAAATCATGCGGTCCTGAGAAGCAGGCATGGATCTTTGGCCTCTTCATTTTTTTTCCTCATGCTAAGTTCATAGAGTAGAGTATTTGATCTGGTATAGGAATATAATATACCAGCTCCATGGATCCATAAATCCAAGGGAGTGATAGAGCCAGTCCAGTAGCAATGCCTTCAGAAATAAGTATGTTTGGAAATAAAGTGCTAGAGAAGCCACTAATCATGTTATCTTTAGATACAAACTTGATGGAATCACAAATATGTAGGAACTATGCTAAATTGTGATTCCCATTCTCTAGCAGAGAGTACAGAGGTATAAGAGGGAGTTATGTCCCTGAGATATTAGGGAAAACGTGTGTCCAATTTATTTATATGTCCAAAGTCAATATTCCTTTTTAAAATTATTTCAATGTTAAGTGGGTAAATGAAAATTAATTTCTATCATTAAACCAATAAATGTGGAATAAAACTGGTTTGGGATCAAACAAATGTCAGAGGGGGAAAAAAAAAAAAAAAGATAACTCTTTGGAGAACCATGTCAGGGGATATTTAATAGATTAAATTCAATGGGAGTAGAGCTAAAATGATCCACATTATAGAAAAATCACCTGGAAAGTGTTTTGCAAACCCTAAAGTGCTGTCATGATGATGATGATGATGATGATGATGATGATGGTGATTATTAATAATGGACAACTACATGATACAGCAGATAGATTACTGGGCCTGGAATCAAGAAAACTCCAAGAAGACTCTGCCCAAATTCAAATCTGGCTTCAGACATTTACTACTAACTGACAAGAAAATCAAAACTTACTGATGTAAAAAATTACTGATGCATTTAAGTGACTTGTTCAGAATCAAATAGCTAGTTAAGATGAGTTATGAAGCCAGAACATTCTGATTCTGAGCCTAAGTGCTCTTTACTTTATCATGCTTCCTTTGATAAACTCCCTATTCTCTTCTCATGACTCCTTTTCCACCAAGAAAAATCCTGTTACTAGCTAGGTAGCCTTGTGGATAGAGTGCTGAATATGATATCAGGAAGATATGACTCCAGATCCTGCCATACTCACTTAGTTCTGTGACAATGAGGAATTCACTTAATCTCTTTCAGTCTTGGCTTCTCCATTTGTAAAATGAGGGTAATAATGCTGCATATCTCTCAGAGTCATTATGAGAAAAATGAAATATCTAAAAAGTGCTTTGCAAATCTTAATTTTCATTTTTTTGTTCAGTTTTACAGTCATGTCTGACTCTTTGTGATCCCACTTGGAGTTTGTTTGTTTTTGTTTTGTTTTTTTCAAAGATTCTGTGGTGTTTATTTTACAAATGAGAAATTGAGGTACAAGGGGTTAAACATCTTGCCTACTGTCACAAAATTTGTAAATGTCTGAGGCAAGATTTAAACTCAGGAAGATGAATCTTCCTGAATAGAGGCCAAGCACTATGCAAATAGCTAGTTATTATTTTATTATTTTGCTCTTGAAAAAAAATTGATGTAATATAGACTAATCTGAGATGTTTTGAGGAAGTTGAAGCTCCATTTAAATGGTGCTTGTGAGTTCTACATGAAGAAATTATAGTAGGAAATAGGTTAACTAGTTAATGCAAACCAAAATGTTATTTTGAGCCTATTTATCTAGACCTTTCATAAGATATCATTTTAAAAAATGAAAATATCCAGAAAAAAAATAAAGTCACAATTTTCTCTGGGTTTCTATGCACTTGTCATAGCTTTACTATTTTTTTCTTAATTCTGTCCTCAAATGATTGAAAGAATGATTGAAAGATAGAAGGCCTGTCCTTGTTACCATAGTAACATAATGGCATCTCCCTTTCTATTTTAGTGTGAGAGCCAGTATTAATATGAAATCTAATACTCACTACTTTACACAAATCCTTCCTTCTACTCCAAGTAATCATTCAATATAAATACTGCCTCATTATTTCAAGTCATTTCAATGGGAATTTTATAATTATTAAATAACCTGTATTATAATAACTTACATTTCTGAAAGGTTGAAATGAGGCTACTTAGTAAACACTGCTACTCTGGAAAACTTATACATTTCCTATTATAGAAAAAAGTAACTATCAACACAGATATATTTCTCAGCAGATTTAGAATAAATAATATAACATGTACATTAGATGATTTCTAATTTTTACTTGTAATTCTATACTGGTTATAAGGATAGCTGAAGTCTCTCTCTCTGACTTTCTCTCTCTTTCTTTCTCTTTTTCTCTTCAAATCACTCAATCAATATCAGAAAGTTCAAGCAGTTTACTTAGTACAAAGGAATTGGAAAGCCAGGAGTTCAAGCACCATGACTGAAAAGAGATGTAGAGAGTTGCAGATAAGACCCTGGAGAACAGCCAGTCAGGAAAAGATTACTAAAGAAATAAAGAAAGGAGGATGCCCAGAGAGGCAGTCTAGACTATACAGAGAACTTTTGAGAAGTGAAGGGAAAATGTAAAAGCTTTCAAAGGAACTCTGAGAAGAAATTGGAAAGAAATAAAAAAGAATATTTTTTAAAAATAGAAATCCATTAACCTATAAGCTGACAGTAGTTTTGCCTATATTTTTCTAAGAGGAATTGAAATGAAGAAAAAGTAGTACAGAAAAGATTATCTGATAGTAAATTGGTAATGAAATTTTAGCATTTTTCCAGTAGTAAGATGATTTGAAATGAGTAACAGGCTACTAATTCATTTGATTTACCTATTGGACCTCAAAGTCCTTCCTCTCATCCTTTCTCATCAAGCAAATGAATTCAGAAAGACAAGAAGATCATTTCTCAAAACATAGAAATGATCATTACAGCACTCATTTTGAGAATACAACATTTGCTGTTTTACAGGACATCTGAATTTTTTCTTATTTGCAACAGATTATTTTTTAGTTGTTGTGTAAATACAGGAAGATTACCTCATTGTTTAATTAAGTGAGTTAGATGTATAAATTATTTCTCCAAAAGGAAATTGTAAAGAACCAGAGAATAGTTGTTTATTCACATGCAACTGCTTCTATGAGGCATATATTCCAATGACAGGAGCATAGCAAGTTGATTGAAATATCTGAGAAGGATCTCTGATTCATCATTACTAGAAACTTGCAGTGTGAGAAGTCCCTTTCCAATAAGTTTTTCAACTTCTCTATGACTTAAAAGGAGGTTGATTTAATAGAAAATTGTCTGAGGAGCATAAAGATTAAATGACTTATTCAAAGGGACGACTAGTAAATATTATTAATGGGGTGGCAGCATGATATGGTAGAAAGGGCATTGGTTCAAAAATTAGAGTGCTAAGACTATTAACTTTCCTTGTAGCTGTTATCAGTGTGACTTTAGGGAAGTCAAATAACCTCTCTTGCCCTCAGTTTCCCCACTTACAAAATGAGGGGCTGGGACTAGATGGCCTATAAAGTATCTTCTGACATTTAATCTATAATACCATATAAGTTTTGAACCCAGTTCTGCCAAAAACCAAATAGATCATTCTATCCACTATGCCAACTACCTTTGAATTAAAAGTGCTACTTGAAAAGAAAATCTTCAGTTGTTACACCGAACAAAGAATGGAGGAAACATTGCAATTACTTAATTTATTTCACAAATTAGAAAAATTAAATACTCCTCTTTGGACTCCTTATTAAAACTATATTGGTTAACAATTTATAAAATTACCAAATTTCCCTTTACCCTTGAGTTGTGAATGCTCAGAATTAAGCAGAATACAAATAATGATGCTAAGGTCAAATAAGTGAGCAAATTTGCTACTTCAGAAGCATTGGTATTTTGTTCTGTTGAAAGAATAAGTATGCCAAAATGAACTCACAACATTTTATGGATCAAATCTGCTCAGTACTTCTTTCCTTATCACACTCAAAATTTCAATTACTTTATAATGTGACAATACATTAAAATGCAATGTAAACTGGATCTTAAGCAGCAGATTTAATAATTCTACAAGCCTGATTTACAATGTGTTAAACATAGTGTTAAGTACCAGGGATACAAGGAAAAGGGGGGAATAGTCTGTGATCTTTTGAAATTAATATTCTAAAGAAGATAAAAACATAAACATATATGTTTAGTACAAAATAAATGAAAGGATAACATATTGGACAACTTCGGCAGCTTAAATAGCTTCTAAAAGACATATATAGAAGCTGGAAGCAAGGGTAAGTAAAAGAATAAATATAAAATCATTCCATGAACCTCTAAGAAAAGGCCAGAAAAGGCCAGGCAAAGTTCAAAACTGAGTCTGGCAAAAAATCTGAAGACAAAACTAGCAAAATTTAAGGGGAAAGTAGGATCAAAGAAAGGATGAATTCACTGCATAGTATGGATGGAATAATTACAATAGATACAAGGTAAAGGAAAAAATTCAGTTTTAATTTTCCAAATATTCATAGAAAAATTTTGGATAGGAAAATAAAGAATAAAGGTAGTAATTAGCAATTGACACCCTAAATGAATACAATTTTTAGCACATAGCAAGGAATTTTTCATAAAGTCAAGTTTTTAGGCTTAAATATACATATCCAAGGATATTAAGCAAACAGGATGATTTACAAGGTGATAATATTGAAGAGTTTAGTAAAGCAGAGTTAATAATATGAAGCCTTGGAAGTATGTGAACACAATAAAAAAGGTAAAAATGTATAAGAATAAATATGAGGAAATAATGACATTGATTGTTGAAGAAATCTGATGGAGAAAAATGGGAGGAATTAGGATCAAGGGCATATGTTAAGGAGTTGGCCTTAGCTAGAATATCAGAAAATAAATAATAGGAGGAGACAGGGATGATAGGAAATGAAGATGAGGTAAATAGAAAGAGAATAGAGGGAGTATGTTTTGAATAGTCTCTATTTCTTAAGTAATGTTAAAAAGAAATGTTCTTACCTAAGGTAAGGGAAAGGGGAACAAATGATGTGAGATCCTGGTTGAATAAGAAAATGCAATGAATGAAATATGGAATCAATTAAAGAGGAATAAAAGAATGGTTTTGGTTCAGTGAAGCCACGTTTGAAGTTAGATGAAATAAATATAGAGGGTAGCCAGTCATTTTGATATTTTGACTTCCTCTAGCTCAGTCTAAGTAGTATATGAATGAGAGGAAAGGAGGAAAATGATAAGTGAAATTAAGGGCTGAAATTTGACAAAGTATTTAAGAGGAAAGGACAGTGTGGAGTTGCATTGATTTTGTTAGTGTCAAAGCTTTACAATTTCATATAATTAAAATTACACTTGGGAATCTATTCTTTAATTTTTGATTAAGGATCTCCTAGTAAAAGCTATGAAAGATACTTAATCCTGTTCTCTTTTTCTGTTTCTGGGTGTAACTATCTCTCAAATGGCTTGACTTTTAATATTTAGTATTTAATTTAATTTAATTTAATATTTAATATTATATCTATTTTGAATTGATTATAGGATAAACTGTTGGCTTAAGCCTAATTTCTACCAATCTCTAATTTTCTTAACAGTTCCAAATATAATTTTTTCCTCAAAATAATTTGTGTGCTTATGTTTATTAAACATTTTGCTTTGAATACATTTTTCAAGGTCCTCTATTTGTAATGTGTTATGCTAATTGTACTTTTTGGTATTTTAAATAGTAAATCATCAATTTCAGTTTTTAGAGAATACACTATTCCATAGCATACATACAAGAGAACAACAATAATAGCAGCAATAACAATTACAATGGAAGAATTGAGCTGCTTTTTCCCTGTCATTTATCTTTGACCCAGCCTCTCTAAATACTTTTTCTATTCATTTATTTATTGATATTTCTCCTTTCCATCTAACATTTTGTTAACATAGGGAGCTCCTAGTAAAGAAATTCTCATTACAAATGCAGATAAGCATAGGTTCTGTAATTTATATTCTTAATTGAACATTTTGAGATTATGTGACTGGTCCAAAACCACATAGCCTGTTAGTGTAAGAAGCTAGATTTAAATCTGTCTTTTTGACAGTTGAAACTGTATCTCTAGCAATTAAAATAACAACAACAACAACACACTTGTTTCTCTCTTAATTTCAAAACAAAATCAATAAAACAAAAAAAAATCAATTTATATATGTAAGTATATCACATACATATATATATATATATATATATATATATATATATATATATATATATATATGTATAAATATATAAATCAGGGCAGGGAGTGTAAAAACAGAAAAGACTACATATTAACACTAATGTACAAAAAATATGCAGCAGAAGAAGAGTAGGCCTTATATTTGTGAAGTCCACATGTTGTGGCCTGTCCTTGTGCATTTCTTAAAGAGAGGTGAGATAGACATTGTTAGTCTCTTTTCCCTGCTGTTCCCCAAAGGAGAATTTCATTCCTGCCAAGAGGGAAAGCAAGAAATTTGGGCCAGAAGCAGCCATTCTGTTCTCAGAGAAAGGAGTTAACAGGCAAAAAGTATATTTATTTGCTGCTTTAATATTTTTTTATCTAAAGGATATGATCAGGTTCAAACTAACTTAATGTCATTTTGTTACTTTTGAGGATGGCAGAACCTACATTCTATAACCATGACTTGACACTTTTTCCACAAAATTTCAGTTATACAATATTTATCAATAGTAAATACCAAAGAAATCTATTTATTGAATTATAGCAAACATAAATCAGAAAAAATATGCATGGAACAATACCAGATAATAAAGAAGGAAGGAACTTTCCAACTGGGAGTGAGGTATTTTAACTCAACCAAGAAAAAAGTTGTAGATCTGCTAAAAAGAAGACTCCTCATAGTCTTTAGAAAAGCTAAATGAAGATTGTCAGTTCCTTCCATGCCTTCCCAAAGACTTTTCCTTCAGCAATCTGCAGTGTGATTTCTCTTTTCCATATTTTCTCTTAAAGCCAGAAAAACAGAAAGTAAGTGGGATCTAGAAGAATATTTGAAATTTGACCAGGCCTAAAGGATACTGGTTCTGAAGAGTCCCAAAGGGAAACTCTAAGAACTGAAATTCTTTGTCTCTTACCTATTTGTCCATAGCCATCAGGTAGGCCAGGATCCTCATCTTCACTAAAAAGGAGTCCCATAAAAATAACTTTGAACTATAATGGAACAAAATACTAGTGAGATAAATAACTAAATAAAAATTACAAAAATGGTCACTATGATCAAATGAGATTCATATCGAGCAGATTGGATTGATTTAATAAAAACTTATCAATCTAACAATCTTCAGGAAAATAAACTAAACTATGATTATTAAATAGTGCCAAAAAAAAAAAAAACTTTTGAGAAAATTAAATAGCAATTTCTATTTAAAAAAAAAACAGAAGAAAACTAAAAATAAATGATCATTTCTTTATCAAGATGAAGAATATCAAGATGAAGCATCATATGTCACAGAGATAAACAAGTATCTTTTTGCAATAAAATCAGGAGAAAAAACAGATGTCATGTTTTACCCTCTTTTGATGTGTATGTGTGTGTGTGTGTGTGTGTGTGTGTGTGTGTGTTTGTGTGTGCCATGCTGTCCTTAAATTGACTCGTCAGAAACAGGTCATTATGAACTTTAGCACTGAGACTATTATTATATTAATTTGCTCTGCTTTCATTGTCTTACTCTGTTTCTTACTCATATTTCCATGTTTTTTTTTAAACTTGTTCCATCGATTTATTGAATCTAAATTATAAACAAAATAATTAATCAAGGCCTTATGTTTGCTGATTTGCAATATATAAATGCTAACACTTCAAATTTTACACTCAGCTTTTTTTTTTGTTTGTTTGTCTTTTTTTTCTCCAATTTTAAATTTATTTACTTATTTTAATATATATTGCTTTATGAATCATGTTGGGAGAAAAAACTCAGAAAAAAAAAACAGGGGGATAAAAAACACATAAAAAAGTTAGCACAGCATGTTTTGATTGATATTCAATCTCCATAGTTATTTTTCTTAAAACATATGACATTTCCTGTCTAAAACCTATTGGGATTACTTTAGATTACTGAACCATTGAGAAGAGTCTAGTCTTTCATAGTTGATCATCCTACATTCTTCTTATTATTATATGTAAGGTATTCCAGGTTTTGCTCAGCATCAGTTTGTGTAAATCTTTCCAGGTCTTTCTAAAATCAGCTTGTTCATTTTTAATAGAAAAATAATATTCCATTAGCTTCATATACCACAGCTTATTAAGCCATATCCGAGTTGAAGGGCATCTACTGATTTTCCAATTATTTGCTGCTACAAACATTTTTGCACATGTGGTTCCTTTTCCCTCCCTTATGATTTTCTTGGGATACAGGCCCAGTAATGGTACTGCTGGTTTATAAGGTATCACAATGTGGTAACCTTTTGAGCATAGTTCCAGATTGCTCTCAAGATTGGTTGGATCATTTCACAACTCTATCAATAATGCTTTACTGTTCCAGTTTTCTAAAATCACCTCCAAAGTTTACCATTATCTTTTCCTGTCATCTTAGCCAAATTCAGAGTTGTAAGGTAGTACCTCAGAATTGTTTTAATTTGCATTTCTCTGATCAATAGTGATTTGGAACATTTTAAAAATATTACTATAAAGTTTTAATTTTGTCACCTGAAAATTGTCTATTCATATCCTTTGACCATTTATCAATTGGGGAATAACTTGTTTTCTTTCTTATAAATTTGACTCAGTTCTTTGTATGAAAATTCCTAAACTCCTCCCTTCTCCAAAGATCTGTTAATTATATATGTTATACATTATACAGTTAAAATGTAAATTCCTCCTTTCTCCAAAGATCTGAGATGTAAATTATCACTTGCTCTCATAATCTGTTTATGATATCCTCCTTTATGACCAAATCATCAACCCATTTTGGCCTTATTGTGGTATGGAGTGTGAGATGTAAGTCTATGTAAATTTCTGATATATTATTTTCCAATTCTCTCAGCAATTTTTATCAAATAGTAAGGTATTATTTCAGAAGCTGGTCTTTGGGGATTTATTGTATTGTATATGTCTAATCTATTCCATTGATCTGCCACTCTATTTCTTAGCCAGTACCAATGGATTTGATAACTGCTGCTTTATAATGAAGTTTTAGGTTTGGCACTGATAAGCCACAATCTTTTCTTTCTTTCTTTTTTATTTTTTTCATTGTTTCACTTGATATTCTTGATTTTTTTCTTGTTTCAGATTAATTTTGTTATTTTTTTCTACTATAAAGTAATATATTGGCAGTTTGTGTGGTGTGGCACTGAAAAAGTGCTTCAATTTAGGGAGAATTATCATTTTTATTCTATTAGACTGGCATAATCCTGAGCAATTTGTATTTTTCCAATTCTTTAGATGTGGCTTTTGAGTCAGAAGCATTTTGTAATTGTGTTTATACAGTTCTTGGATTTGTCTTGCCAAGTAGACACCTAAATATTTTATTTTGTCTATAGTTACTTTAAATGTAATTTCTCTTTCTATCTCCTGCTGCTTGGTTTTGTCAGTAATATATAGATATCTTCATGATTTCTGTGGGTTTATTTTATATCCCAAAATTTTGCTAAAACTGTTTATTAATTCCAGTAGGTATTTGGATGTTTTTATCGGATTCTTTAAGTATATCATAATATCATCCACAAAATGAATGGTAGTATTATCTCCTCATTGCTTATTCTAATTACTTGTGTTCCTTTTCTTATTGCTAAAACCAACATTTCTAGCACAATGTTCAGTAATAGTGGTGATAATGGGCATTCGTGTTTCACTTCTGATCTTATTGTCAATATATTCAACTTCTCTGCATTCCAAATAATGCTTGCTGTTGGTTTTATTTAGATACTGCTTATTATATTAAGTAGAGCTCATTTTTATCCCTTTGCTCTCTAGTGTTTTTAATAGGAATGGGTGCTATATTTTGTTAAAATCTTTTTCTACATGTCCTCAAATTATCATATGATTGGTTTTGTTATTAATATGGTTGATTATGGTAATAGTTTTTCTGATATTGAGCCAACCCCTACATTTTGTGGTATAAATTGCACTTAGTCATAGTGTCTTATACTGCTGATTGTAATCTCTTTGCTAATATTTTATTTAATTTTTTTTCATCAATACTCATTAGGGAGATTGGTCTATAACTTTCTTTCTCTGTTTTGGTTTTCCATATTTGTGTCCTAGAAGGAATTTGGCAGGATTCCTTCTTTACCTATTTTACCAAAGAGTTTGCATAGTATTAGAAGTAATTGTTCTTTAAATGTTAAGTAGAATCCATTTGGGAATCTATCTGGCTCTGGTGATTTTTTCTTAGCAAGTTCATTAATGTTTTTTCAATTTGTTTTTCTAAAATTGGCCTATTTAAGTAATTTATTTCTTCCTCTGTTAACCTGTAATTTTTGTAAATATTCATCCATTTTGGTTAGATTGCCAAACTTGCTACCATACAGTTGGGCAAAACAGCTCCTAGTTATTGCTTTAATTTCTTTTTCATTGGTGGAAAGTTTATCATTTTCATTTTTGATGCTATTGATCTGGGGTTTTTATCTTTCTTTTTATAATCAAATTAACCAAAGATATATCAATCTTGGTTTTTTTTTTTTTCATAAAACCAATTCTTAGTTTTCTTAATTCAATAGTTTTCTTAGTTTCAATTTTATTAATCTCTCCTTTGAGTTTTAGAATTTCTTATTTGGTATTTAATTGGAAGTTTTAATTTGTTCTTTTTCTAGTTTTTTTAGTTGCATGCCCAATACTTTGATCTCCTCTTTCTCCATTTTATTCACTTAGCTATTTAAAGATATCAAATTTCCCTCAAAAACCACTTTGGTTTCATCCTATAGATTTTTGTATAATGTCTCATTATTATCATTGTCTTGGATTAAATTATGGATTGTTTCTGTGATTTGCTATTTGATCCAGTCATGTTTTAGGATTAAATTATTTAATTTCCAATTGGTTTTTAGTCTATCCCTGGCACTTTATTGAATATAATTTTTATTGCATTGTAATCTGAAAAGGAAGCATTAGCCATTCTGCTTTTTTCCATTTGATTATGAGGTTTTTATGCCCTAATGTCAGTTTTTGTGTAGATGCCATGTACTGCCAAGAAAAAGTCATTTTCCATTCTTTCCCTATTCAATTTTCTCTAGAGGTCTCTCATATCTAACTTTTCTAGGATTCTATTAACCTCTCTAATTTCTTTTTTATTTTGTGGCTATATTTGTCTGATTCTCAGAGTAGAAAGTCGAGGTCCCCCACTAATATAGTTTTGCTCTCTATTTCTTTTTGTAATAGGCATTCTCTAGGAATTTGTATGTTCTACCAATAGGTACATATACATTTAATATCAGTGCTGTTCATCATTTACAATAGCCTTTACCAAAATGTACTTCCCTTCTTTATCTCTTTTAATGAAATCTATTTTTACTTTTGCTTTATCTGAGATCAGAATCTCTCCTTTTCCCTCTTGCCCCCAATTTATTTCATTCCCAATCCACAAGAAACACCTTCATCAGCAAAGGCTGCTTTGCAACTCCTTCAAGTATTATGATCCACAACTGTGGAGGCTCTCAGAGAATTGACACTTGCCCCTTTACTTAGGCATAGTCTTTAACACTATCTCTGTTTTTTTGTTTTGTTTTGTTTTGTTTTGTTTTGTTTTGTTTACTTCAGCTGTTGGAAATTCTGTTCTAGCCTTTTGCCTTTACTCTTCAGTGGTCCTCAAACTTTTTAAAAAGGGGGCCAGTTCACTGTCCCTCAGACAGGCCCTGTTGGAGGGTCGGGCTATAGTAAAAACAAAAGCTCACACTCTGCCCCTCAGCCCATTTGCCATAACCTGGTGGGCCTCATAAATGTCCTCAGCAGGCCGCATCTGACCCACAGACCGTACTTTGAGAACCACTGCTCTATATGAATATCTCTGTGTCAAATTTGTTTCTTTTAAGCATTTTTGCTTCCATTTTTCGGGACAATTCATCCCATTCACATTCACAGCTATGATTACCAGTTATGTAATTCTCTACATTCTATTTTTCTCCTGTATATCCCTTTGTTCTCGTCTTTTTACCTTATCCCTAATAATTTTTTTTTACCTACCCCACCCACTACTTTATTCCCTGCCACCTCTCCCCCAGTCTTAGTGGTATTTTTTTTAACCCAATCCAATCATTATCTTATCTTCTTTCAACTCTTTCCCCCTAGTCTTATCTTCTTCCCTAGTGTTTGTCTTCCCTTCTATTCTACTCCTCCCTTTTTTGTCCTACCATTTCTTTATAGTGTTTTGTTAGATAAATTTCTATACTCAATTGAATAATTAAGTTATTCCATCTTAGAGATAAAAGTGATGAAATCAAGTTTCAGAAAATGCTCATTCTTCTCCTTTTTTTTTTTTTTTTGTCACAGTTCTTTTGTGCCTCTTCCGGTGATCTAATTTCTCTCATTTTATTTCCCCTTTCTGCTTCTTCTAGTACAGACCTTTTTCTACCCCTTAATGTATTTTTCTTTGATGTCATCACATCAGAGTCCATTAAGAACCACACCCCTATTTTGTATGTATTTTCTAGGTCAATTATTTCTCCAATGAGGTATTTCAGATTTTCATCATTTTTTTTTTTCATTTATTTTTGGTTTGTGTGACTTATTCTTACTATCTCACAGAGTCATTAGCTTCCATTTACCCCATTCTGGTTTTTAATGTGTGATTTTCTTTACTTAGCTTTTATATCTCTTTTCCCATTTTGGTTAATTATACTTTTTTTTTTTTTTTGATACTAACAATTTTTTAAAATTAATTTTATAATTATAACATTTTTTTTGACAGTACATATGCATAGCTAATTTTTTACAACATTATCCCTTGTACTCTCTTCTGTTCCAAATTTTTCCCTTCCTTCTCTCCACCCCCTTCCCTAGATGGCAGGCATTCCCATACATATTAAATATGTTACACTATATCCTGGGTACAATATATATGTGCAGAACCGAATTTTGTTGTTGTTGTTGCAAAGGAAGAATTGTATTCAGAAGGTAAGAATAATTTGGGGAGAAAAACAAAAAATGCTAACAGTTTACACTCATTTCCCAGTGTTCCTTTTCTGCATATAGCTAATTCTGTCCATCATTGATCAATTGGAATTGGATTAGCTCTTCTCTATGTTGAAGATATCCACTTCCATCAGATTACATCCTCATACAGTATCATTGTTGAAGTGTATAATGATCTCCTGGTTCTGCTTGTTTCACTCAGCATCAGTTGATGTAAGTCTCTCCAAGCCTCTCTGTATCCATCTTGTTGGTCATTTCTTACAGAGCAATAATATTCCATAGCATTCATATACCATAATTTACCCAGCCATTCTCCAATTGATGGGCATCTGTTCATTTTCCAATTTCTAGCCACTATGAAAAGGGCTGCCACAAACATTTTGGCACATACAGGTCCCTTTCCCTTCTTTAGTATTTCCTTGGGATATAAACCCAGTAGTAGCACTGCTGAATCAAAGGGTATGCACAATTTGATAACTTTTTGGGCATAATTCCAGATTGCTCTCCAGAATGGTTGGATTCTTTCACAATTCCACCAACAATGCATCAGTGTCCCAGTTTTCCCACAGCCCCTCCAACATTCATCATTATTTGTTCCTGTCATCTTAGCCAATCTGACAGGTGTGTAGTGGTATCTCAGAGTTGTCTTAATTTGCATTTCTCTGATCAATAGTGATTTGGAACACTTTCATATGAGTGGAAATAGTTTCAATTTCATCATCTGAAAATTGTCTGTTCATATCCTTTGACCATTTATCAATTGGAGAATGGCTTGATTTCTTATAAAGTCAATTCTCTGTATATTTTAGAGATGAGGCTTTTATCAGAACCTTTAATTGTAAAAATATTTTCCCAATTTGTTACTTCCCTTCTAATCTTGTTTGCATTAGTTTTGTTTTTACAAAAGCTTTTTAATTTGATGTAATCAAAATTTTCTATTTTGTGATCAATAATGATTTTTATTTTGGTCACAAATTCCTTCCTCCTCCACAAGTCTGAGAAGTAAATTATCCTATGTTCCCCTAATTTATTTATGATCTAAATTCTTTATGCCTAAATCATGGACCCATTTTGATCTTATCTTAGTATGTGGTGTTAAGTGTGGGTCCATGCCTAGTTTCTGCCATACTAATTTCCAGTTTTCCCAGCAGGTTTTATCAAATAATGAATTCTTATCCCAAAAGTTGGGATCTTTGGGTTTGTCAAACACTAGATTGCTATTTTTATTCACTATCTTGCCCTGTGAATCTAACCTATTCCATTGATCCACTAGTCTATTTCTTAGCCAATACCAAATGGTTTTGGTGACTGCTGCTTTATAATATAGTTCTAGATCAGGTACAGCTAGGCCACCTTCATTTGATTTTTTTTTTTCATTAATTCCCTTGAAATTCTTGACGTTTTGTTCTTCCATATGAATTTTGTTGTTATTTTTTTCTAGGTTATTAAAATAGTATTTTTGGGAGTCTTATTGGTATAGCACTAAATAAATAGATTAGTTTAGGGAGTATAATTATACTTTTGAAGATTTTGTTTTCTTCAGTGGATTTTTTTTTTTTTTTTTGGCCTCAGCCAATTTTATTTTTAAGGAATTGCTTTCTTTTTCCATGCTATTGACACTCTCTTACATACCTCTCATTTCTTTTCTCATTTTTTCTTCTACATGCCTTATTTGCCTTCCTTCTAGGAAGACTCTTTGAGCTTGAGATCAATTCATATCACTCTTTGAGATTTCCTTTATGGATGCTTTTTCCTCATCTGAGTTGGTGTTTTGATCTTCCCTTTTACCATAATAACTTTCTTTGGTCAAGGTTCTTTTCTGTTTCTTGCTAATTTTCTTTTCTTTTCTTTTGGTATATCCTTTTTTATTCTTTAATTTTTATGGCCAAGTACTTCTCCTGTCCAAAACTTCCTGTGCAACTCTGAACCTTGGCTTTGAGCAGGGGGGAGCTTTGCCGGTTCTTCTGTGGAAAAAATCTGGTTTCTGAGAGTTTGCCTTCTGAGCTGGGACTGGAGTTTTCCCCAATGATCTGGTCCTTTATTGAGCAAGGATTAAGAGTCTTGGTTGATGATTTTCAATTCCCTCTCACCAACTTTCCTAGAGCCTGTCTCAGCTGGACTGAACATCATTTTCACCCCAGTGAAACTGACCGGTTTTAGAATTTTTCCAATCTATCTTGAACTGGAGAGTGGTTTCATTCCATTAAACTCTGTTCAGAGACTTTGGTTTCAAGGGAAACTGGGAGAACTCAAACAGCTTTCTGGTTTCACTCCACCACCTTGGCTCCTCCAGAATAACCACCTGCTTCCATCTTTTACAAATCTAAGAGAGTAGATGAATTCCATTTTTCATAGGCATTGGTCTCTTCAGATTACAGCTTTTTTAATAGCATAGTGTAAGTATTTATAATTATGTTTTCAGGAGTTGATTCTTCAGAGTTTTCCATTCCTTCTGGGACATATCATCCTGAAGAATTTTAATGGACTAAAAAAAAAAAAAAAAAAAAAAGGTCACAGCATAAGATCTTTGTGAATACAAATCCAACACTCTATCCACAAAATTACTTAGTTATCTATTTTTAGCATCATAGATATTCTTGTGAGAGATAGAAATAACTTTCTGGTAAAGACACTTTCCTTTCCTTCCTCCTTGTTGGATAAGAGCAGAATTGAATTTTATCACTGCCCTCCAATGATAGTTTAAAATATGATCTACTTGTTTTCTATCTCCTTTTTCTCTCCACATATAATTAACCATTTTTATTATAATAATTAGCTCACTTTTTAGCATAGAAACTTAATGACCATCAAATCTATATGGTTCCTTCTTAGACATTTGGGAAAGATCATTATAAAAAAAAAGCATGGATTTGGACTCAGTGGCCTTTAAGGTCTCTCAATTCATTTTCTTTGATTGATTGATTTGATTATATGAAGTTACAACTAATCATATTTTGGTTCAGTATGAGAAAGGATTTTCCATTGACTGATGGGGTGTAACACTATAATAAGATGAAGAATGCAATGGTGAGTTTCTGATCAATGGAATTCTTCAAGTAGATATTGAGTGACCATTCATCTGGCAAGGATATTATCCATGGTATTGTCACATCAATAGAAGAGTTAAATGGGTAACCTTTTAGTTGTTCACAAGTCTAAGATTCTGGTATTCCTTTCTATGTGTAAGTGAACATGAATAGGAAAAAAAAATCTAGTATGGTCATAAATCTGTATGTGTGATTTCTCTTTCTTTCATTGTAAAAAATTCTTCCAATCAGGCTTTGTTCATTGCTTTTCTGTTTTTTCCCAGTTGGTCTGTCTGTTTTTCCCACACTCTTTCCTAATCTGTACCTATACAAAGGATATATGAAACATTTTCCTGAAAACAATTTAGTCTTTATTTCATTATTTTTAGTAGCTAAATGGAAAATATATTATTCATCCCCAGAGGCCTAGGAAACAGAATCTCATAACATAAAAGTTGTTGTTTTTTTTTTTTTTCCCCCATCTCTCAACTTTTATCTTTCATAATATAATTTTCCCAAAATAAAATAAAAACAGACAAAATCCCTAGCTTATTGAATAGTTATTTCATTAATCCATGTCAAATAAATTCTTAAAATTTTTATTTTTATTTTGTCTGAATCATCTTTGAAAAGATATAACTAAGGTTATCAATTTAGAACTGGAGTGGACTTTAAAGCCTCCTTACCTCACTTATGAGAAAACAGTTCCCAAAATGTTATTTCTCTAATGTCACACAAGGCAGCAAAAGCAGAGCCAGGATTTGTATTCAAGTCCTCTAACTCTACTTCTAATACTCTTGCTATTATAGTGTGCTTCACCCTTGAGTGTGAAAAACGTGTTAGACTTGGAGTAAAATTTTTGGTTTTCTTGCCCTACTCTATCACTTAGCATCTTTGCTTAGAAACAATAAAGAAGTTATTTCATCTTTCAGATTTTTCTTATTAATTTCTAAAATAGTAATAGTAATATTTTTTCTACCTACCTCGTTAGCCTGCTGTGGGAGAAAAAACACTTTATTCAACTTCAAGTACTATAGAAAATGTGAATTACTATTAGAATTATCATTGAATTAAGAGTATGCTTGACATTCCCATTGTCTTAATTAATTGATCATTTGGTCATTCAACATTCATTGTCTTTAAAAATATGAATTATAGAAATTTTCCCATTTGTCAAATTAATTGTGTGCCAAAACTTATACAAGTGTTCAGTATACAAATATAAGAACAAAATGGCCCTTGTCTTCAAATAGATTAAATTGCAAAAAGCAAGAAAACTTGTACTTGCAAAACATATGAAACATTAGTACAAGGTAATTTAGGGAAAAAATACAGTGATAGCCAAGGATAAGTATCAGAAAAGATTTCATGAGCAAGATGCTGTTTAAGCTGTGATCAGAGAGACTAAGAATTACAAGGGGCTAAAGTGGAGTACATTCTGGGAATATGGGACAGCTGGTACAGAGGCATGGAGAATGAAGAAGGGGTATTCTTGGTGCATCAGAAAAAGTAGTAAAATATAGTCCTATTTAAATGAGAGTTTGAGAAAGGAAGCAATGGCTAAGAAGACTAAAAAAGTAGGAAGAGAATAGATGATGAAGATATTTGATCCTAGAAGCAATGTGGAGCTGCTGGATTTTATTGCATGTGAAAGAGAAGAGGTGACATAATTAGAGCTGCACTTTGGAAAAAATTAGTTTGGCAGCTATTTGGAGAGTAGATCCAACTGGGGAGAGTATTCAGGCAGGAAGATCAATTAGGCAACTATTACAGTAGTTCAGGCAATATATAAGAAGACCCTAAACAAAAACGGATGGGAGAACAGAAAAGGATATATGAAGGAGATATTATGGAGATAAAAGTGAAAAGTTAAATGCAGTGAGTAAGAATGAGAATACCAAATTAGTAAACCTGAGTGATTGGAAAAAGTACGGTGTGTTCCATAATAATTAGTAAGTTCATCTATATTTTTGGGGAAAATAATGAGTTCTGTATTAAACATGTTGAATTTGAAATGCGTATGAGACATCTGGTTTAAAATGTTTTATGAGAAGTATGTGAGGCAGAACTGGAGTTCGCAAGACTGAACTAGATGTGTAGATCTGGGAGTCATCAGCATAGAGATGATGATTCATCTCTTGGGAATTGATGTGTTTATCAGATGGAATGGGGGGGGGGGAGATTTTCTCTAATGAAACCTTGTAAACTTATTCCCAACTAATAGGCGTGATGAGTCAATAAAGAAGATTGAGATGACCCAGTAGATAGAATGATCAGGTGAGAATAAGAACACAAATACTTAGAGAAGTGAGAGTATAAAGTATAAACTGGTCAGCCATTCCAGATGTTTCAGAGGGATTAGGGAGAATGTAAATGGAAAAGAGTCCTTTATGTCTGACATTTAAGAAATTGTTAATAATTTTGGAAAAAATAATTTCAATTAAGTAATGAGATTGGACACTAGATTTCAGGGGAATAAGAAAAGAATACAAAACTATTCTTAAATATTGTGCATGATTTTTTTTTCTTTTAGAGGCTGAATCTCCCTATTATGTTGATATGGTCATGAACTTTTTATCTTTTTCTTTTGTTAGTTTTCTTTTTAATTTATGGAATTAAAAAAAAAAAACTTCTTTAACAGAGTACAATAAGAAATGTCTGTACATAAAACTGTAAATTTACTATATATGCCTTGTTTATCCCATTCAAATACACAACCAAATTAAGTTGTAAATATTTTTCTTTTTACACCTCCAGAGATGGCTATTATTAGATACAAAGGTATCTGTGTGTGTGTGTGTGTTTGTGTGTGTGTATTTGTAATCATTTTGTACATAATTTTATCAGTTCTTTCTCTGGATGTAGTGTCTTTATTCATATGTCCCTTGCAGTTAATTTAGGTTTTTATGACAATTAAAATAGCTTATTCACTTAAAGTCATTCTTTAAAAATATATTGCTATTACTATATACAATGTTCTTTTTATTTTGCTGATTTCACTCCCCATTATCCAAGCCTTTCCAGGTTTTTTTTTTTTTTTTCCCTAAAATCATTGAGCTCATTATTTCTTATACCACAGTAGTATTCCATCATAATCATTGCTATTTTAGAACATTCAGGTTTTTTTTTTTTCAGTTTTTCCCCTAAACATCTTTGAAAATAGACCAAATAGTGGTACTGTTAGTTCAGAGTTAATAACCTTGTGCATAATTCCAGATTACTTTACAAAATGATTAGATCATTTTACAATCCCACCAACAATGAATTAGTGTCCAAATTTTAATACATCCTCTTCATCATTTATCATTGCTCCCTTTTATCATTTTAGCGAATCTGGTAGATTAAAATGATATGTTAAGATTGTTTTAATCTGCATTCTTCTAGTAAATAATGATTTACAGCATTTTTATATTTATATAAACTGTTTTGACTTCTTCTTTGCTAAACTGTCTATTCATATTCTTTAGCCATTTACCAACTGGAGAATGACTCATAATTTTATTGATAACAAAATTCCTTATATGTATTTACATATAAGAACTATATCTTATAAACTGTCTATGAAATTTTTGCCCAATTTTTTCTTTCTTTCTAATCTTGACTATATCTGTTTTGTTTATATAAAACCTTTTTTAATTTCATGCAATTGAGAATATCCATTTTTTTGTTAAATATGTTCTATGTTTTTCTAATTTTCTTATAAAACCTGTCTACCTATGTATCTAGATCACATATCCATTTTGATCACATCCTGTTTCTGCCATCTTGCTTTCCATTTTCCAACAACTTTTACCAAATAATGAATTTTTATCCTGAAATCTTGTCTTTACATTTCTAAGATACAATTGGAAATGCTAAAAATGAAAAGTGAAATTAAAAAATTGAGGATAAAAAAAGTTGAAATAAAACTATGAATTGGTTTTATGGGGAAAAAACAAATAAAATAAACAATAGATTCATGTGATTAAAAAAAAGGTGGAGAAGAAAATCAAATTACTAATAATAAAAATGAAAAGAGTGAATGTATAACTAATGAAAGTAAAATTAAACTATGATAAGGAATTATTTTCCCCAATTATATGCTAGTAAATTTAACAAATTAAGTGAAATGGAAGACTATTTTAAATATAGATTTCCTAGATTAGCAGAAGAGGAAATAGAATATCTAAGTAGACGTATTTTAGAAAGGAAAATTGAACAGGTGACAAATTAGCTTCCTAAGAGCACCAAAACCAGATGAATTCAAAATTGAATTCTTTCAGACATTTAAAGATCAATTAATTCCAATATTAAATAAATCATCTGTAATAGATAAAGAAAAAAATACTATAAAATATTTTTATGGAAAAAAATTGATACTAATACCTAAACCTAGAAAGAATAAAAACAGAAAAAGAATACTAAAAGCCAATTTCATTATTGAATATAGATGCAGAATCTTAAAGAAAATACTAGCTAAAAGGTTATAACTTGGCTATTTATGAGCCTAATCTCACTGTTATCAAGATAGAAGCTTTGATCATCTCTGGGCCAGTTGTAAGATAGCTTTGTCATTCTCCATTCCCAGGGGCTCTGAATATAATAATGGCAGACAAGTTAGACACTGAATTTGCTCTAGTCCTATAAAAGTTCATAATAGTAGAATACAAATAATCCACCAGCCACAGTTTCCCCAGTGTCAGGAATTATAGATGTAAACTATCATGCCCAGTCACAGATGACTTTTTTTTTTTTTCTTTTTCTTTCTCCTTCTCCTTACCAACTCAAAGATTTTTTGAAGTTTAACTGAGAGGAAAGATTTCTTTTATTTTGGGAAATACTAAGGTTTTTTTTTTTTAAAGGATGGAGGAGATGGACATGTTGTTAGGCAGAAGGGAAAGAACTATTAAACTGGGAGAAATTGAAAATAAAAGGAAATAAAAGGAGCAAAATGTTGGAAAAGATAAGAGAGAATGGGATAAAGGGTATCTGTTGGGGATTTGTCTCATAAGAGACAAAAGTTTGGAATGATATAAAAAGATGTGAGAGGAGGTAGAAGGACTATGAGATGACAAGAGAAGTAGAAGTATTTCTGCAAATACTTTCTCTTTCTTTCTTTCTTTCTTCCTTCCTTTCTTTCTTTCTTTCTTCCTTTCTTTCTTTCTTCCTTCCTTCCTTCCTTCCTTCCTCTTTCTTTCTTTCTTTCTTTCTTTCTTTCTTTCTTTCTTTCTTTCTTTCTTTCTTTCTTTCTTTCTTTCTTTCTTTCTTTCTTTCTTTCTTTCTTCCTTCCTTTCTTCCTTCCTTCCTTCCTTCCTTCCTTCCTTCCTCTTTCTTTCTTTCTTTCTTCCTTTCTTTCTTTCTTTCTTTCTTTCTTTCTTTCTTTCTTTCTTTCTTTCTTTCTTTCTTTCTTTCTTTCTTTCTTTCTTTCTTTCTTTCTTTCTTTCTTTCTTTCTTTCTTTCTTTCTTTCTTTCTTTCTTTCTTTCTTTCTTTCTTTCTTTCTTTCTTTCTTTCTTTCTTTCTTTCTTTCTTTCTTTCTTTCTTTCTTTCTTTCTTTCTTTCTTTCTTTCTTTCTTTCTTTCTTTCTTTCTTCCTTTCTTTCTTTCCTTTTCTTTCCTTCTCTCTTCCTTCCTTATCATGAAAATAAAACCACCAGCAAATTCCAATATATCAAATAAACCTTGGACAGAATAATTTTTGAATGATAGATTTTGGGGGCATTATATATTGATAGCTGAGGAAAATTTTCCCTAAATAAAATCCTTAAACTAATGTATCATTTCCTTTTTGGAAATTAACTATTTTTACATATTCTAAAATACAAAATGTTTGACCATTACTATTTTCTTTTCATAGTCCCACTGAAATTTCTATCTAGTTCCTTCTACAACTGGAAGGACACCTTTTAGATACTACATGTTAAAACTTGTAACATTTTTCCTAAAACGCTCAGCCCATGATCAGCCAAAGTTCTTCAACCGCGAATTGCAAAAGGCAATGTTCCTTTTAATTTAGGATTCTTTTTAAACCTACAATTTGCCTCCTTCCCATAATATCTGTTCCTGAGGTTTTAGGAACAGTAATGGTTAGAATGGCATATGAACTTTTAGTGAACTGGCTGATGTGTCTATTGAAAACCACCTCACATATGAGAATACTCTCCTACCTTCAACTAAATCACAACATTTTCGAGTTTTTCTTCCTGACCTACAGAGCTGAGATGAAATAGATAGAAATGTAAATACCATACACCTTCCTCCTAAACAGGATATATCTGTCAGAGAAAATATGACTCAGTACTATCTTGAAATCTCTCTCCTGAAGACTTGTGGCAAGTATCCTGATAGTTTTCGTTGATTTTTTGAGAACTAGAGCTTCATGAAAATAGAGTCTTCCATTTTACATTCCCTAAAATTTAACAATTTCACATTGCTTTTTGGTCTAGTCAGTAAATATTATTTTGCTTGGTACTTAATCTAGTTAAATATGAATGAAATTTCACAAGATTTGGTAACACTTCCAAAAACAACTTTCATGTGTAAGTACAAACTTTGACTTAAACTGCTATGAGATTCTTCAACTTTGCTGTATTTAATAGGGTATGAAAATGCCATTTACATTGGGAATTCAATTTATTTTTTAAATTAATGTTAATATATTTACATGTAGATGAGAAATGTTTAATGAAATAAATAAAAAATTTAAAGTTTAAAAAAGAATCTGCCATTCATGTAAATTCCTCAGATTTTATATATATGAGAATATTGTCTGTCAGTATCATTATATATGGAAAGAAATGCTAGATAGAGCACTGAATTAAGAAAGACTATGATTCAAATTCAGCCTCAAAAACTTAGACTATATGATCCTGACAAATAATTTCATTTCTCCAAAAGTCAGTTTCCTCTTTTGTAAGGTTTACAAAGGGTTTGAAGGTTTCTTTGCAAAGGAAAAGTATCAAGCTGAATCAATTTTTACAGTGGTTCCATGTAAATAAAATAAAAAATATATATATATACTTGTAATTTAGAATATATAGTATAAATAAATGTATATGAGCCTAGGTGTGTATATATTTTCTTAAGATATTTAAGTTTTGGGGCAGCTAGGTGGCACAGTGGATAGAGCACCAGCCCTGAATTCAGGAGGACCTGAGTTCAAATCTAGTTTCAGACCCTTAACACTTCCTAGCTGTGTGACCCTGGGAAAGTCACTTAGCCCTAGGTTCAGAAAAAGAAAAAAAAAAAAGATATTTAAGTTTTATTTGCCTATAACTAAGTTTAGTTATTTTCTACCTATGAAAACAGCTTTAGTTTCTAAAATCATCATGGCAGTGAGATGAGGGAACATATGTAGCCAACAGAACTGAGTACCACCCATAATCCAACTGCTATTGAGGTGCAATGATGACAAGCTGTACAGTTTTTGTTTGCAGTGTAAGAGCTGCCCCATTGTGCCATTTGGTGAGACACAACATTCATTAGCCCTTCTGTTCAAGTGCCTGAAGGCCACAACTCATTCTGGCACTGCAATTACTAGTGACAATTTTTATTTGCAGTCAAATGCCTTCATCACAGTGGGAAAGTCTAGATAATGTAGGGCTTTTGTTTTCCTCCAAAAAAAGCCCCTACAGAAATATTGTTTTTTAATGTAAGAAATATAGTATCAAAGGTATATTTTGAAATATATTTAAATATTTACATGCTGACTCCCCTTTAGTTGAGTTCCTTGAGAATAGGGACCATGTATTGACCTTTCTTTAAATTCCCAGATCTTAGAATAGTGTCTGGCACCTAATAAATAGTTAGTGACTGGTTTATAGAATGATTGAAAAGCATCAATTTCATCTATGTAATTATTTTTGTTTTAAAAAGAAGGAAAAGTTAGAAAAGGAAAATTGAGGAAACAGTAGGTATTTAAAAATATAGCTTTATTGAAATGTGCTATGCCCCAAACCAGAGAGACTTTTAAGATTTGAAAATCAATGGAGCTATCATTCTAAGATGCATAGCTCAATTAGAGCTGGTCTAGGGAGGAGGAAGCAACTAACATTCTTCTGATCCTAAGTTTTTGCCACTTGGCCTGATCTTAGAACTTTTTTTTTTTTTTTTTTTAGAGATGCTGAATGAACTGGTCATGTGAGAAATTAAATCAGCTCTGACCAAAAGCCTAGAGCAAATCCATTAAAAAGCTAATGGTATGCAAGAGCATCTACTGTGAAGATAAAGACAGAACCATTTCCAAGCCAGATCATAAAGATTGATTTACCAATTGTTTGGAATATGCTGCTTTTTACAAGACAATATAAGTCTGTGCATTTGAATGAACAACTGTGCATACATGGGAAATGACTATTATTATTTAGACTGAGGTGCTGAAAGGCATTTTTTTAAACCCTTGATTAAGAAGAGATCTCTTTTTTTCACCAGGTAATCAATCCTTTTGGGACTTTGTGTAGCTCCTGATCATAAGTGCCAGAAAACCTAAAGCTTATTTGCAATCTTACTGATAGGAACTTTGAAAGAAACTGACTAAAGACCACAGCATAAGCCTAGATTTCAGAAGTAAACTACAATATGACTATATGAGTGAGGGGTTTCCCCTAGTATTTTAGCTAAACAAGGTTTGAATGAAGCACACAGTTTTAGCCTGGAGGTTTAACTGTATATTAACAGTCCTACATTCTTCTAGGGAGCCTATCTTGACCTATAAATTCCAAAGATAAATGGAACTTATTTATGTTACCAAACACTCTAGTCTTGTTCACTGTTCACATCAACAGGCATTTTCTATATATTTATGACTACTGTTTTAAGGATCCAAACTTCCTGGCAGCCTCTTCTTCACTAATAATAAGCAACAGCATGGACATGGGTAAATGTCATCTTCCCTCTTTGGACTGGCTGGCCCCAACCTTAAGGATGCTCATGATAAAACACTAACTCTAATTGAAGACCCATAGTCAAACTACTCACTAAGGGTGGAGTGAGCAGACTTTTCCTCCCAGGGATCTTTAAATCCCATGCTTTATCTGTGGAACTTTCTTCAGCTCCAGTTATAGCTTTGCTCACACTTTTGCTACTAAGGTTATGAGTAGGCTGCCCTAATGTCATTAGAAGCATCCAAAATTCTCTTTCTGATGTGTTATAAACTCAAAGTTTCTCATCACAAGTGGAGAATTATATATTTCTCAGATTATGTATGGAAATTGACAGTTAAGGAAGAAACAAAGACATATCTCTCCCACAAAGTTAGAAGGGACCATTAGGCTTTATTTCAAGTTTGTCCTTCCATCAGTGAAAACACCCTCCACTACTGAATAAGATACTAGAAACATACAATGATTTAGAAAAAGAAAATAAATCAAAGCATTTATAATTTTTATACTGTTATCTATAAAGTAATACTGCTGGTTAGGAGGGAAATAAGACTCATAGGAAAACAATTATTACCATTTTGTTCAAATCTTTATTTCTAAGGTTATGGTTAGGTTGCTCCAATATCATGGAACCACCCATCAGTCTTCATTTCCTGACACAGACTTTCCATTTAAGTCTAGAAGATTATGTTTTTCAACATGATTCATGGAAATTATAATCAAGCACTCTTGATCAAACAAAGGCAGATCTCTCCCACGATGGAGGGTGGGAACTTAAAGCCTTGATGGTCTATCTTTGTGACCTTCCATATGTTTCCTGGTAGTAAACACTCCCTTGACCATTGAATGTGATGGATTATAAACATGTAATGTTTAAGAGAAAGGAAGGAAATAGGAGGTCAATCTATATTTATGATGTTCATACTGTTATCCATGGAGTAATTTTGCTTACTAGATTAAAATAAACTAAAAAAATGGGAATATTAAGGAAACAGTTTGTTTCAGCATAAAACATTTGCCATTCCTAATTTCTGAATTTGACCCTCAGAGTAAAGGATGCATATTCTCAAGGCTCCATCTGTCTCCTGTTCCTAGGAAGTTTGATGATTTAATTTTCTGGAGAAAGTCACGATGATGTTTTGAAACTTTCCTTAGTTTCCAGGATTTTCAGATGAAAGCTCTGCTAAATTATACAGTCTCTCTCCTCTTTGTTTTGTTCTTTTTTAGATACTATAAATCCTGAAACTTATAAAGTGAATTGTCCTTCAAAATAACCACAAGGAAGTCTATATAATCATTTCAATAATGTTGCCTTACTCAAAAAAACTTCATTCAGATCCATTTTATGTTTCACAAGCAAAATAGAAAAAAAATCCATCTCCTCACTTTATAATGACTCATTGAATTGATCTTCTTTAAAATTTTGCAATATCAGTATTTTAGATATGTCCACAGCTGTAAAGCTTTTAGAAAAAGATCAACATTACTAGTCAAGACAAAATGTTCTTGACATTTTTATAACTGTTGTGCTAAGACAGAAATACATTTGTGCTTTTCAAAAGTGTGAACCATGACTAGAATGAGGTAGTCCGGGCTTTGCCTCAAGGTAGGAATTTTAGAGTTTGATGAAAGCATCTCCTGGTATTGCATCCTTCCCAGACAAACATGATATTTCACTTTTTCTCCTCATAAGCTTCAAGTTATAAACCTGAAGATGTCTGGGGTCTTCAATCCTAGCCTCTTCAAGAAGTATATACTATACTCCTAGAGTATATGCTACTTAATCATATATACCAATATTAGCAAACATTCCAGGTAAAATTGTATTGCTATTAACAGTTTTGTTCATAACTTTTATTTGTTGAAAGGTGAAAAATTCATAGTCTTTTAGTCAATAAACATTTATGAAGTGTATGTCCACTATTTTCTATAGGAAAATA
The DNA here is from genome assembly GCF_048593235.1 of Sminthopsis crassicaudata. Lineage (NCBI taxonomy): Eukaryota > Metazoa > Chordata > Mammalia > Dasyuromorphia > Dasyuridae > Sminthopsis > Sminthopsis crassicaudata. The sequence continues at coordinate 156,853,673 of NC_133617.1, read as the reverse complement.
GATTTAGAGATAGGAAGTCTTTTGAAGTCTTCTTATGGAATTTTTTCATTTCATAGATGAAGTAGCTGAGGTCCAAAAATATGAAGTGATTTGTTCAAGGTCATATAGGCAAAAAATAAATAGAAATGAAGTTCAAATTCAGGTCTTCTACTGAATGAAGTGAGCAGAAACAAAAGAACATTGTACGTGGTAATAACAAAGTTATGTGATGATCAAATATGATGTACTTAGCTCTTTTCAACAATGAGGTGATTTGAGGCAGTTCCTTAGAAATGAATGAGTTGGAATAGAAAGTCACCTGTATTTAGAGAGAGAACTATAGAGATTGAATGTGGATCAATGCATAGTATTTTCACCTTTTATTGTTGTTTGTTTGAGGTTTTTTTTTTCTTTCTCATGTTTTTTTTTTTTTTTTTCATCTTTGATCTGATTTTTCTTATGCAGCATGACAAACATAGAAATATGTCTAGAAGAATTGCATATGTTTAAGCTATATCAGGTTTCATGCTCTCTTGGAGTGGGGCAAGAGAAGGAGGAGAAAAAGAAAATTTTTTGCAAAGGTGAATGTTGAAAACTATCTCTTCATGTATTTGGAAAAATAAAATACTATTCAAAAAAGAAAAAAAATGATTCTTTTTTCAAAAGTTTAAATTCTCAAGTGTTTGGAGTCCAACAGTAAAAATTTCAGTGTTCATCTTACAAGATATAAGATAAAATGCTTTTTTAGAGCAGCCAGGACCATATAGGATTGAATGTCAGGGTGAAAGTTTTATGTGAATGAAATCACATAATGTGGTTATAGCACTCTATAAGTAGGCATAGAGCTTTGTTCAAAAGACTAAATTAAAGAATAGGGGCCATTTGATACCTTACTCTCAAGGTCACTGGATTGTGTTAGGATTCAAGCTTAAAATGAATTATCTTCTCTTTTGATTTAACAATGAGAAGACGCTAAAGTAAGACTGATGACAAAAATAGATGCTTCAGGAAAACAGCATATCAGGGCATTTGTTTGGGCATATTTGTTTGAATCAGGCAACAAATAAACTTATTCTATATGTATCTATGGTATCTACCTATGGGATTCAGTGTCTGTGGAGAAAGCTTGTATTTCCACAAAAAAATGCAATTTTGGAACTGCTTTTAGAGATAAGATAACCCTTCCTTTAATGTGCATTTTCATAAGATGAAAAGATAAAGGTGGGGATTTGAATAGAAATTAAAGATTGAAATCTTAGTTATCCTCCTCCCAATAGTGTTGATGGAAGCTTTCAAGAACAATTAAAACATTTCAAGATCCAAGGAGACTTGGAAGAGGAGAGCAAGATTGAATCACAAATGTGTTCATCTCAATTGTTCCTCAGCAGTCCTTTGAGAAACTGATTTACTCTCACTCTATTCCATGAGGATGGCGCTTCTGATATATGATAGCTCATTTTACTGCTTTGTAAGAAATGTGAAATACTCAGAAATGAGAATAACTTCAAAAGGACATGTAATGTCAAGGTTTGAGTTAGCTTATACCAGAAGAGGACAGAGCAATTTTGAGAAGATTAAAAGAGAGAGAAAAAACCTATGAAAAAGATCTTTCCTTCAACTACCTCTCCAGATAATCACTCAAGATGGATCAGTCTCCCAAAAAAAAAAAAAAAAAAAAACCATGAAAAAATAAAGAGAAAAGACTTCACCTTTAAATAACTGGTTGCTTAACAAGCATATACTAGGAACCCTCCCCAAGCAAAAAATTGCCCTATATTAAGGGTGTGTGTGAATAAAAGCCATAAAGCCACAATAATATATTATTGTACACAAACATATAAATTTTTATATATGCACATCTACATAACAAGCATATGTATATAATATGTTTTTTTTTTTTTTAATTGAACTGATGGGCACCTTTCTTTAGGATGTTCACAGTACAGTTGGGAAGACAAAATATACAAAGAAGAGCAACAACATGGGAAAAAGACAACATATTAACAAATGCAAAAGGTTGAACTAGTAGGATCTCTAAAGTCATGTCATATGTCTAATACTTACTGATCTTGTGATCTTGTACAAATCATTTTCCTTCCTTAGGGCTCAGCTTCTTCATCTGCAAAATAGGGTTGAATAAGATGGCATATAATATCTCTGTTACTTCTAGACTTATGGAGTCATGATATGCTACAAATTTAATTTTTATATGTAATTTCAATAACATGCTATCTCATATTAAAAATAAAAATCTGAAAAGGTGAAATATTCTTTGGATAAATAGTGAGGCTTTTAATTAAACAGATAAGTGGGGGTCAAATAATTCAGGTACTTGAATGTCAACCTAAAGTGTTTGGATTTTACTCTATCACCAAAATGCTTTTGATTACCAATTCATCTTTAGGCTTAAAATAGTACTTTTATTATCATTTTCATTTGACATGGAAGAGACTGAGGTTCATATATATACATATCTACATATATGGATATATATATATTCATATATTATATAATATGTAATTGTATTATATATAATATACATATATATGTATGTCCATATATGTAGATTAGGTATACATATGTATGTTATGTATGTATATACATATATATATACACACACACACACACACACACACACACACACACACTCACAAGGCTTATTGATAGATAGATGTACACAAACATATGCACATATACATAAGTATACTGTATAAGTGTGGAGTTGAGATACCTACATTGTGAACCTGGGTGAGTGAGAGAATAGAAGGGACTTTGACAATAATAGGATAGTTGGGAAGAGAGGAGGACAAAGGACAAAGTTTGTTTAGGACATATTGAATTTGAGATGCTTGTGTGTAGAGGGCTACAGATAGTAGGTAAGCTCTGGGTGAGGGATAAGCCCCTTTAGACCAGAGGGAACCTGCTGACAAGGTCTGGTTCAGCTCCTCATCTTCTCTAAGGGCTCTCAGCCTCCTTGAGAAGTCAGGAGACTACCTGTGTTGTGATTGAAGCAGAGTGATATCAAGTGTCAAAGAGTCATAAACATATAATAGCAAGTTTTTTATGAGGTGCTGCATGCAAACCTATAATTGGTACATGTGCAGGGTTGCTATAGCTATATAAAAATATTAGGGTATATAAAGCTGAAAGAATTTAGAATGAACAGACTACATGTTTGACCATGCACATGAGTCCTGCCTTTTCACTCCTCTTCTAAGACCAAGGACTCAGGCTGGTACTGAGGTCCTCCAGAGAGCTAGTCCAGACACAACAATTGGGGAATATCCAAACTGTGCTGTCCAAAAATTCATAGCTGATATGGGAAAGGAATTCAGGAAAGAAATTAGAATAAGTTTGATAGATCTAGGAATTATCTACAGAGTGATAATAAATGAACTTATGTGAGATGAAGAAATCACCAAGTGAGATAGTATAGAGGGAGAAAAGAAAGTTCAGAACAGAGCTGTTATGGGCCAGAACTCTGTACTTGAAACAAGGATTCTTACAAGTTGATAACTCAGTGCTGATAAGACAATGATTATCTAGTTTAGCATGGTGATTAATAGTTCTCTAGTTCAGTATGATTAAATTAATCTTACAACAAATAATGGTTCCCTAGTGATGTAGTGATGTAGATATGTAGTATACTCAGTATACTGCATATAAACTGGGACAAACTCAGCCAGAGACAGACTCAGAAGGGCTTGGAGACAGATTCGGAGGAGAAAGAAAACTGGAGGCTGGAGCACAAGCTCTTGGACTGAGACAGACTTCAAGACAAGGATCATGGTGATGGTCCTCCTGCTTCTTCCACAGAAATCAAGACACATTGTGGAGGACCTTAATAAAGCTAGTCTGGGTCCCAGGCAAGGAAACTATATTGTGAAGGAGATAATGAAGAATTTGGACTTAACACTTGGTGATTATTCTACTGAAACAAAGGATGCTCCAAGACCTCCAGAAAACCAACCAGAACACTACACCAAAAATTTGCCAGGCACACTGAAAGAAACAGCTAAAAATTAGGATGAGAGATTGGAAATTAGAAAGAACATTAGAATTCCTCAAATCTAACCACCTAACTCTATAAATGAGAAAAATAAGCTCACTGAAAAATTAAAATACTCATTCAGGGTCACATGTTCTATCTTTTTACTTCACATCATTTCATTGGCTGGTCCCCCTTGCCTGGAACCTCTCTTTCCTCATTTCTACTTTTTCCAGGCTCCTTTTTTTTTTTAGTCACAGCTAAAATTTTATCTTCTGCAAGAAACCTTTCCCTCTGGAATTATGCCCAAAAAGTTATTCTGGAATTATGCCCAAAAAGTTATCAAAATGTGCATACCCTTTGACCCAGCCATACTACTACTGGGCTTATACCCCAAGGAACTACTAGAGAAGGGAAAGGGTCCTGTATGTGCCAAAATGTTTGTGGCAGCCCTTTTCATAGTGGCTAGAAGCTGGAAGATGAATGGATGTCCCTCAATTGGAGAATGGTTGGGTAAACTATGGTATATGAATGTTATGGAATATTATTGTTCTATAAGAAATGACCAACAGGAGAAATACAGAGAGGCTTGGAGAGACTTACATCAACTGATGCTGAGTGAAACGAGCAGAACCAGAAGATCATTATACACTTCAACAATGATACTGTACGAGGATGTATGCTGATGGAAGTGGATTTCTTCAACATAGAGAAGAACTAATCCAATTCCAATTGATTAATGATGGACAGAACCAGCTACATCCAGAAAAGGAACAATGGGAAATGAATGTAAACTGTTATTTTTACCTTCTGAATCCAATTCTTCCTGTGCAACAAAAAATTCGGTTCTACACACATATATTGTATCTAAATTATACTGTAATATATTTAACATATATAAGACTGCTTGCCATCTGGGGGAGGGGGTTGGGGGAGGAAGGGAAAAAATCTGAATAGAAGTAAGTGCAAGGAATAATTTTGTAAAAAATTACCCATGCATATGTACTGTCAAAAAATGTTATAATTATAAAATAAAATTAAAAATTAAAAAAAAAAAAAAGAAACCTTTCCCATTTGATCTTAATATTACTGCCTTTTCTCTACTATGAACCTCAATTTATCCTGCCACATTAATTTATAAAGTGCTTTTAGATTTTTCCAGGTATTATAAATTTATTTTCATTTAATGTTCACGATAACCCTTTGAGGTAGTTACTATTATCTCCATTTTTATAAAGGAGAAATCTAAGGTAGGTTGAATTTAAATAATTTGTTCAAAGCCATATAGCTAGCAATTGTCTGAGCCTAGATTTGAATTTAGGTCTTTCTGACTTGTTTTCAGCATTTTATCCTTCACTACCCTGAGTAGGGAAATGAATAAACTGTAAGACTAGTTTGTCTTACATATGAATGGTAAATACATATGAAATGTCTTAGAACAGAAAAAATGACCAGAGGATAGAAAATAGTAGTCAGAATAAACCTAAACTAATAAGATCCTAGATTATAGGGAGAGGAGTGCATAGAGCAGGAATATAGAAATAGAGAAAAAAGCTGAATCTGTAAGATTTCAAGGAGTATAATAGCTAAAATATAATATATAATGATTAGATGTGAGAAGGTAAAAATTAGATGACAATGTCATCATAGATAATTTATCCTGGAGAATCACAGTGTTTCAATTAACTTTTCAAATATTTACTGAGGTCCCAAAACTGTTCTAGGTACTATATACTCAGTTTATATAACATAGGCACTGGCAACAATAGTAAGTATGCTGTTGAGTATTTTGGGAGTAAGGGAAGAGAATATGAGCTTAGTTTGGGACATGGGAAATTTCATGTGTCATTGGACCATCTAAGTGGAAAAATGCTGTATATAATTGGATATGCAGGGCTTGAGGGAAAAGATAAGTTGCAGATGTAGATTTGAGAAATGTTATTATTTACAAGAAATATTGTAGCCAAGATGACTCAAGATTAAAGCACATATTTCCTTCCAGCTTTCCAAAGACTTAGAAAAATTTGTTTCTGAAAGATGGAGAAAGTCAGGAACAAGCATCATCTATTAATAAAAAAAATAAATCAAATATTCAAAATCTATAATCATCCCTACAAGATACATTATTAATGAAGCCAACACAACACCATTTTCCATGCCAAAAAACAAAACAAAACAGAACAAAAAAATAAAAATTCACATTATTTAAATGAAAAGAAAATCTCAAAACTATATAAGGTACAAAAGAGACACATATTAATAGCACTATACAAAGTAATGATACATTATTAGGAATAAAAACTAATGGAGAGACACAAATGCTTAAAATAAGTTTAATTTCTCCATAGGAAAAGTAGGGAAGGGCAAAATCAAAGGAAAAAAATGAAAATTAAAATAACTAATTTTTCTAATGACAAAATGCAAGAGATTCATTGTATTAAAATTGATAGCATTAAAAAGATACTTGACTTTAGACAACTTCATTATATAAAGCATTAAAGACTCAAATTATAGAAAATTAAATTGCACAAATAATTTACAAAGTGATAAACTTGATCTTGATTGGTAATATCTAACAAATTTAGTATATATGTGTGTGTGTGTGTGTATTGTATATATATATATATATGTATATATATATATGTATATATATATATGCACACATAAATTTATAAAATGGAAAGCAAACTTCTTCTCATACTGATTTGAATATATGGATGAAGTTCATTCCTTTTTCTCATTGGAGAAGGACAAATTTAGAAGCTTAAATATTTTATTTTCCATCCACCCATCTTTTTTTTTTCCTTCTCATTATAGGTTATAATAGCTGAATAAGTTTTTGTTTGATGCTTATCATGCCTAACTAAATACATGAAACTTTTCCTAATGATTGGATATGATGAAGAGGAAGGGAGTTCTTACATGGCACAATCAACAGAGCATTGGGCTAAGAATCAGGAAGACTCCTTGAGTTCAAATCCAACCATAGACATTAGCTGTGTGACCCTGGGAAAGTCACTTAACCATGTTTGCCTGCGTATTCTCATGTGTAAAATGAACTAGAGGAAAAAGCACACACACACACACACACACACACACACACACACAAACACACACACACAGCAAAGCATTCTAATATATTGTTAAGAAAAACCCCAAAAATGGAGCTGTCAAAAAGTCAGACACCACTAAAAAACGAGTGAAAAATAAATAAGAAAGTTGAGTTTCATGTTGGAAGATCTTTGTTCAAATTCTGTATTATGTGTAAGACACATATATCCATGATATCTTTAAACCTCAATTTACTTATAAATAAAACAGGTGTTTAGATTGCATATTCTCTAAAGACCCTTTAAGTTCTGGGATAAATATCCTTTGTCATTTTCATTATGGAGGATTTAGAATTATTAGACTATTTGTACACTCAAAGCAATAGTTTGTTTGATTCTCCAACTATCTAATAAGATATAATAAGAATAAAACCATGTAAATAGCTTGAATGATAATGAAGATAGCATTTAGAGAAGATTTCATTAATGCAGAGAACAACTGAATAAAGATATCTACCAAAGCAAATAGGCAACTTCTCTATATCTTACTGGCAGAAAATTATTCTTCTTGTTCATATAGCAACCTGTATTTTCTGTTTCCTTGTGTTTTCTTCCCAATGGTGATTAAAAAAAAAAGAAAAAATTGTCAACATTGTTCTCCCTTCCCCCCCCATTCACATGGTCATAAATCATTGGTTATCTTTTCCTTTTCACTTTTATATAATTACTGTTTCTTTATTTTCTAACAGTTTTATGATTTTTGTAACTCTTCTCTAACATTCATATTCTCTATGATCTTTTTTAAAATGGTTAAAGTCAGGTCTGTATCCCAAAGAAGTAATAAAAAAAGACGAAGAAAAGGACTTGCATGTCTAAAAATATTTATAACCATCCTTTCTTGGTGGCAATGTGTTGAAACTGAGAAGATGCCCATCATTTGGGGAATAGTTGAAAAAGTTGTGGTATATCAATGTAATGGGATACTACTATGCAATAAGAAAATAATGAATAGGCAGATTTCAGAAAAACCTTGAAAAGCTTGTACAAATTGATGCAAAGTGAAATGATCAGACCAGGAAAACATTATACATAGTATGAGCAACATTTCCTGATCAACAACTGTCAATGACTCATTTCTTCTCAGAAATACAATGATTCATGACAAGTATAAAGGACTTAGGAAGGAACATACTATACACATCTAGGAAAGGAATGATGGATTCTAAATGCAGATCAAAGCATTTTTTTTTCATGGACTTTTTTATTACTTTTTCTTTTGATATATTTCTTCTTTCATAACTGTGACAGAAATAGAAATATGTTTTATATGTTAGCACATGTATAACATATCAAATTGCCTACCATTTTTTAAGAGGAGAAGAGAGGGCAGGGAAGAAGGGAGAAAACCAGAATTCTAAATCTTATAAGAATGAAGGGTAGGGGTAGCTAGATGGAACAGTGGATAGAAGAACAGCCCTGGAATCAGGAGGACTTCAGTTCAAATCCAGTCTCAGACACCTACTAGCTATATGATCCTGGGCAAGTCACTTAACCCCAAATTTCTCACAAAAGAAAAGCTTAAAATTATCTTGACGTGTAATTGGAAAAATAATATTTAAAAATAAAGTGGCTAAAGTAAAAAGAAGATACAGAGATGTAGAAATCGATTTATTAATTTATCTTTGTAAAAGAATAACTACACAGGCATTCACAGTTGCTATAACATACTGCTCCATCTGCATCATAAGAACATTGGGTATTAGGGTAAGAATAAGGTTGTGGTACCTATCCAGGGATTCCTACATGCTAAATTTACATTCAGCTTCTGGTTTATTCAGCTACTTGGTTTCTCTAAACTTTCTCTTAGGCACTTACCTGCCAAAGCATCTTCTTTGGGGATATGCAATTACATTTATGTACTGATCGTTGTTTCTCTAGGGCAATATTTACTCCCTAGGATTCCACTTTCTTCAAATCTAAGCCAGGATTTGGTCATGGTTGGCATAGCATCAGCACAATGTGATTGTTGCCACCCGCAGATTAAAGGCATTTCAGAAGTACAATGTAACGTTACAATAAAAGACTAGTGTGTTGAGGCTGTAAGATGCAGCTGATGTTATGAATGATTTTACATATTTCTCAAACAAAATATATGAAATGCTTTTATTTCATAGAATAATAGTAAAGCAGAAAATCTTATACATCCTTAATGAAATGGGAATTTATTTTATGCTTCAGATATGTTCTGACAATATCATTTAATGTAGTATCTTATGGCTGATGGTGGTTATACTTCTCATATTTCACTGGAGTATAATAATGTCATTCAAAGTTGTGGGTTTTTTAAATGGAAAAAAATGCAACATAAAAATAACACCAAAAATTGTCCCATGACTCTTGTTCATATTTGCCAGGCACACTAAAAGAAACAGCTAAAAATTAGGATGAGAGATTGGAAATTAGAAAGAACATTAGAATTCCTCAAATCTAACCACCTAACTCTATAAATGAGAAAAATAAGCTCATTGAAAAATTAAAATACTCATTCAGGGTCACATGTTCTATCTTTTTACTTCACATCATTTCATTGGCTGGCCCCCCTTGCCTGGAACCTCTCTTTCCTCATCTCTACTTTTTCCAGCCTCCTTTTTTTTTTAAGTCACAGCTAAAATTTTATCTTCTGCAAGAAACCTTTCCCATTTGATCTTAATATTACTGCCTTTTCTCTACTATGAACCTCAATTTATCCTGCATATACATAGTTCTGTGCATATTTTTCTTCTCTAACCAATTGTATTTCATCTAATGGGACTATTATTTCTATTCCAGATCCTTGAAATGAGCAATACATACAGCAAGAAATGTAGGGATATATATATATATACATATGTATATATATATATATAAATTTAGATATGGATATGGATATGAATATGGATGGTGAAAGAACCTTCTTCTCTTGTGCTTTGACAGATAGCGTCCTGGATTTAGAATCAGAGGAATTTACTTCAAATCTTGGCTCTGCCTCCTCCTAGTTGTACAAATGCACAACCACATTAAGCCTCATTTTTTTCTCTAAAATGAAGGGATTTGGAAAATATGACTTAAGGGTCCTTTCCTGTTCTAGACCCATGATCATAATATCTAAGAATGAGATTGTCTAGATATGAATTAATGTTTGTATGGTCATTTGTCCCAATATAATCCTATTCTCTCCTCAGACTTTGCCTCCTAGAATATTGTTGTGTCATAACGTAGAGCCTTCATCACACAAATATAAATGCAGCTTCAGATAGAGAACAAAAAGGAACTTACAAACAGAAAGACTTCTTGGCAAAATTAAGAAAGTTGAGAAAGAAAGAATATGAGGAAAATAAATCTCTGCTTTGTAATATAAAATATTTTTCCTGCATGTAGATACTGCTTAATTTTTTTCTTTTAAAAATTTCATTTAATACTATTTTATTTTCTCTAATTATATGTAAATATAGTTTTCAGTATTTATTTTGTTAGGTTTTGAGTTCCAAATTTCTCTTCTCCCTCCCTTATTGTCCCCCCATCCCAAGACTGAAAGAAATCCTATATATATTATATTTGTACAAACATTTTACCATGTTTCCATATGAGTCATGTTGGGAAAGAAAATCAGAACAAAAGAAAAAAAAAACATAAGAAAGAAACAACAAAAACAAACAAACAAAAAAAATAAAATAAAATAGTATGCTTTGATCTTCATTCAGCTTCCATCCAAAGTCTCTTGGTTCTACTCATTTCACTCAACATCAATTCATATTAACTTTTTAATTTGGTGTAACCAAAATTTTCTATTTTGTGATCAATAATGGTCTCTAGTTCTCTCTTAGACACAAATTCCTTCTTCCTCCACAAGTCATATTACTAAAAAGGGAGGGCTGTGAAAAGCAAGTGGTGTTCACAAGTTTATTATTGGGTAGAGAGGTAAGAGGGAAGGAAAGGAGAAAAGCATAAGCAGGGGTTAACAGGATGGCAAGCAATATAGAATTAGTCAATCTAACCATAAATGTGAATGGGGTTAAACTCTCTCATAAAGAGGAAGCAGTTAGCAGATTGGATCATAAGTCAGAATCCTACTATATGTTGTTTACAGGAAACACACCTGAAACAGGGTGATACATTCAAACTAAAAGTAAAAGGGTGGAACAGAATCTACTATGCTTCAGGCAAAGCCAAAAAAGCAGGGGTAGCCATCCTCATCTCAGATCAAGCAAAAACAAAAATTGATCTAATTAAAAGAGAAAAGAAAGGGCATTATATCCTGCTAAAGGGTAGCATCAATAATGAAGCAGTATATTAAACATATACGCACTAAGTGGTGCAGCATCTAAATTCTTCAAAGAGAAATTAAGAGAGCTGCAAGAAGAAATAGACAGCAAAACTATAATAGTGGGAGATCTCAACCTTGTACTCTCAGAATTAGATAAATCAAACCACAAAATAAATAAGAGAGAAGTCAAAGAGGTAAATAGAATACTAGAAAAGTTTGATATGACAGATCTCTGGCAAAAGCTAAATGGAGACAGAAAGGAGTATACTATCTTCTCAGCAGTTCATGGAACCTATACGAAAACTGATCATATACTATGGCATAAAAACCTCAAAATCAAATGCAGTAAGGCAGAAATACTAAATGCATCCTTTTCAAACCACAATGCAATCAAAATTACATTTAATAAAAAGCCAGGGGAAAATAGACCAAAAAATAATTGGAAACTAAATAATCTTATACTAAAGAATGATTGGGTAAAACAGCAAATCATAGACATAATTAATAACTTCACCCAAGAAAATGACAATAATGACACATCATACCAAAATGTGTGGGATACAGCCAAAGCAGTAATAAGGGAAAGTTTTATATCTCTAGAGGCCTACTTGCATAAAATAGAGAAAGAGGGGGCCAACAAATTGGGCTTACAACTAAAATTTCTAGAAAAGGAACAAATTAAAAACCCCCAGACAAACACAAAGCTTGAAATTCAAAAAATAAAAGGTGAGATCAATAAAATTGAAAGTAAAAAAACTATTGAATTAATTAATAAAACTAAGAGTTGGTTCAATGAAAAAACCAACAAAATAGACAAACCCTTAGTAAACCTGATTAAAAAAAGGAAAGAGAAAAAGCAAATTGTTAGTCTTCAAAATAAAAAGGGAGAACTCACCACTAATAAAGAGGAAATTAGAATAATAGTTAGGAGCTACTTTGCTCAACTTCAAGCCAATAAATTCGATAACTTAAATGAAATGGAAGAATACCTTCAAAAATATAGCTTGCCCAGATTAACAGAAGAAGAAGTAAGTAGTCTAAATAGTCCCATCTCAGAATAAGAAATAGAACAAGCTATTAACCAATTCCCTAAGAAAAAATCCCCAGTACCAGATAGATTTACATGTAAATTCTACCAAACATTTAAAGAACAACTAATTCCAATGCTATATAAACTATTTGAAAAAATAGGGATGGGGGGGGGGGCGGAGCCAAGATGACGGAGAAGAAACACACGACTCTGTGAACGTCCTCACTCCCTCACAACCAATTAGATAAATTAAGTCTCAAAATAAGCCCAGGACTGATAGATACCACAAGGACTGGAAGCACGACTTACCAGCTGAAGAGAATCTGGAGTTTCCACAGGAAAGGTCAGTTCCCAGGGGAGGAAAAAGAGAGGCCAGCACAGACGGCTGGGTGCTCGCATACTGCGCCCATTGCGCTGGGAAGGGCTCTGGGATCAGAGAAGCCACTGAGGTAAAGGAATCTGGCACAGGCTGTTAGCTCTTTTCTGCTAATTATTTAGCAGTTCAGAAGAGAAAGCCAAAATATTTTAAAACTCAGATTAGATTTTCCCCGGATCCTGGAGGTGACTCAGCAGATATCAGCACCAGGGGGTGTGGCCTCAGCTACCACCTGAGAATAGTTAAGAGATTGACAAGTGGATGGATACGGCCCAAGGCAACACACAGTGCCTAGCTTAGCTGGAGGGAGTGGAACTCAGCTCCAGGAAGTCCCAGAGAAGCGGAACCTTTGAACTAGGGACCGCAGTTTCTGGCAGACACTTCCAGTTTGAGCACAGGGGCTGCTCACGTCACCTGCTGCAGACATCCACGCCCCACCCGGACACATAGGCTGGGCTTTGTGCTGTCTTTACTATTCAACGCCCTCGAAGCACAACAGTGCTAATCACCTCTGAGGCACTTCCAGGGAGGGGGTGGGGAACTCTCTCCCAGAGTTCTATCTTAGCTCAGGCGCAGGAGCCGCTGCATCCATCCGGTCTGGGAGGAAGCTGGTAAAGAAGTAAATAAATAATTTCCTACCCCAGGGACAGACCCCAAAAGATTTTTTAAATATGAGCAAAAAAGCCAGAAAAACTATAGATTCCTTCTATACAGAGAAAGAGCGGGTATCCAACCCCGAGGAAGTTAACAGCAGAGAGACAGCAGATAACAACCTAAAGGGGAATGATTCCTGCCCCCCATCACATAACTCTCTCCTAGAAGAAACTCTTAAAAAATTAAGGGAGATTGAAGAAAAATGGGGAAAGAAAAGGGAAGCTATGATAGAGAATAACAACGTCCTGAAATTGGAGTTGGAAAAAAATAAAGAATTCACAGGAGATGCAGGGAAACAAAATTTATGAATTAGAAAAGGTTAAAAAAAACACAGGAAAGTAGGATTTCTGAATTGGAAAAGATAAAAAAGTCTCAAGAAAATAGAATTTCTGAATTGGAAAAAGAAAATAATTCTCAAAAAAAAAAATTAGGGAAATGGAAAAAAATTCAATAGAGCAAAATAATTCATTTAAAAACGAAATTGGGCATTTACAAAAAGAACTAAAAACTGTGAAAGAAGAAAATAACTCCTTAAAAGTCAGGATGGAACAAATAGAAATGAATGATTCACAGAGAACCCAAGAATCAGTCAAACAAAACAAAAAAAAAATGAGAAGCTGGAGAACAACGTCAAATACTTACTGGGAAAATCTATAGACCTGGAAAATAGATCTAGGAGAGATAATCTGCGGATTATTGGACTTCCCGAAAACTATGACCAAAAAAAGAGCCTAGATTCTATTTTACAGGAAATTATCAAAGAGAACTGTCCAGAGATAATAGAAACAGAAGGGAAAGTAGATGTGGAAAGAATTCATCGAACTCCTTCTGAAATAGACCCTAAAAAAAGAACACCACGGAATATAGTGGCTAAGCTGCAGAATTACCACACAAAGGAGAAAATCCTGCAAGCAGCTAGAAAAAAACAATTTAAATACCAAGGTGCCACAATAAGGGTCACCCAAGATCTGGCTGCCTCCACATTAAAAGATAGAAGGGCCTGGAACCTGATATTCCGTAAGGCAAAAGATCAAGGACTGCAACCAAGAATGAACTACCCAGCTAAGTTTAGCATCTTTTTCCATGGAAGAAGATGGTCATTCAATGAAACAGAGGAATTCTATATGTTTCTAAGAAAAAAACCAGACTTAAACAAAAAATTTGATCTACATCCACAAGACTGAAGAGAAACAGAAAAAGGTACACAGAACCCTTGAGAACTGTAACTCTATTGTGGGTATATAAAAAGTACTCAAGGATAATTTGATTTTACTGATATAAAAGAAAAAAAGGGGGGTGTAGTAAAGGGAAAGAGGTCGGTTCAGAAAAAGGGGAAGGAATGATAAAAAGAGGGAAACTACATACCAGGAAGAGGCATAGAAAATACACCATATCTGAGGGAACTTAGTGAGGGGGAGAATCATTGTGTGAATCTTACTCTCATCAGGAGAGGCTCAAAGAGTAAATAATTAACATATTTGTTTTTCAGAGAATTTTCTCTCACCTCATTAAAAGGGGGGAGAGGAAAAGGGAAAAGGAAAAGGAGAATAAGTGAAGGGACTTGAAGGGAGGGGGGAGGGATCCTAAAAAAAAAAAAAAAGAGGGAGGGTTGCATGTCACAAGGGGGGGTCTGTAAATTGAATATCGGGGAGGGGGATCAGGGGGGTCAAGGGAAAAAAGCATAATCTGGGGATAATACGATGGCAGGAAATACAGAATTAGTAATTTTAACTGTAAATGTAAATGGGATGAACGATCCCATCAATCGGAGACGGATAGCAGATTGGATCAAAAAGAAGAACCCTACAATAGGTTGTCTACAGGAAACACACTTAAAGCAGGGAGATACATACAGAGTAAAGGTAAAAGGTTGGAAAAGAGCCTATTATGCTTCAGGTAAAGCCAAAAAAGCAGGGATAGCTATCCTTATCTCAGATCAAGCAAAAGCAGAAGTAGATCTTGTTAAAAAAGATAAGGAAGGAAACTATATCCTGCTGAAAGGTAGCATAAATAATGAAGCCATATCAATACTAAACATATATGCACCAAGTGGTATAGCATCTAACTTTCTAAAGGAAAAGCTAAGAGAACTGCAAGAAGAAATAGACAGTAAAACTATAATAGTGGGAGATCTCAACCTTGCACTCTCAGATTTAGACAAATCAAACCACAAAACAAACAAGAAAGAAATTTAAAAAGTAAATAGAACATTAGAAAAACTAGGTATGATAGACCTTTGGAGAAAACTGAATGGCAATAGAAAGGAATATACTTTCTTCTCAGCAGTTCATGGATCCTATACAAAAATAGACCATATATTAGGACATAAAGATCTCAAAATTAAATGTAGGAAAGCAGAAATAATAAATGCCTTCTTCTCAGATCACAATGCAATAAAAGCTACATTCAATAAAAAGTTAGGAGTAAATAGACCAAAAAGTAATTGGAAACTGAATAATCTCATCTTAAAGAATGACTGGGTGAAAGAACAAATTATAGAAACAATTAACAATTTCACCCAAGATAATGACAATGATGAGACATCATATCAAAATCTTTGGGATGCAGCTAAAGCAGTAATAAGGGGAAACTTTATATCTTTAGAGGCTTATTTGAAGAAAATAGAGAAAGAAAAGATTAACAAATTGGGCTTACAACTTAAAAGGCTAGAAAAAGACCAAATTATAAACCCCCAACCAAAAATTAAACTTGAAATAAAAAAATTAAAAGGAGAAATCAATAATATTGAAAGTAAAAAAACTATTGAATTAATAAATAAAACCAAGAGTTGGTTTTATGAAAAAGCCAATAAAATAGATAAACCTTTGGTAAATTTGATCAAAAAAAAGAAAGAGGAAAATCAAATTGATAGTCTTACAAATGAAAAGGGGGATCTTTCCACCAATGAAGAGGAAATTAGAGAAATAATAAGGAGTTACTTTGCCCAACTTTATGCCAATAAATTTGATAACTTAAGTGAAATGGATGACTTCCTCCAAAAATATAGGCTCCCTAGATTAACAGAGGAGGAGTTAAATTGCTTAAATAGTCCCATTTCAGAAAAAGAAATAGAACAAGCTATTAATCAACTCCCCAGGAAAAAATCCCCAGGGCCAGATGGATTCACATGTGAATTCTACCAAACATTTAAAGAACAATTAGCCCCAATGTTATATAAATTATTTGAAAAAAAATAGGGGATGAAGGAGTCCTACCAAACTCCTTTTATGACACAGACATGGTACTGATACCTAAACCAGGTAGATCGAAAATTGAGAAAGAAAATTATAGGCCAATCACCTTAATGAATATTGATGCTAAAATCTTAAATAAGATATTAGCAAAAAGACTTCAGAAAATCATCTCCAAGATAATACACTATGACCAAGTAGGATTTATTCCAGGAATGCAGGGCTGGTTTAATATTAGGAAAACTATTAATATAATTGACCATATTAATAATCAAATTAATAAGAACCATATGATCATCTCAATAGATGCAGAAAAAGCATTTGACAAAATCCAACATCCATTCCTACTAAAGACTCTTGAGAGTATAGGAATAAATGGACTATTCCTTAGAATAATCAGGAGCATATATTTAAGACCTTCAGTAAGCATAATATGCAATAGAAATAAACTGCAACCTTTCCCAGTAAGATCAGGAGTGAAACAAGGTTGCCCACTATCACCATTACTATTCAATATAGTACTAGAAACGCTAGCCTCGGCAATAAGAGCCGAGAAAGAGATTCAAGGAATTAGAGTAGGAAATGAGGAAATTAAACTATCACTTTTTGCAGATGACATGATGGTATACTTAGAGAACCCCAAAGACTCTGCTAAAAAGCTACTAGAAATAATTCAAAACTTCAGCAAAGTGGCAGGATACAAAATAAATCCACATAAATCCTCGGCATTTTTATATATCACTAACAAAATGCAACAGCAAGAGATACAAAGAGAAATTCCATTCCAAACAAATGTTGAGAGTATAAAATATTTGGGAATCCATCTACCAAAGAAAAGTCAGGAATTATATGAGAAAAATTACAAAACACTTGCCACAAAAATAAAGTCAGATTTAAATAATTGAAAAGGCATTCAATGCTCTTGGATAGGCCGAGCGAATATAATAAAGATGACAATACTCCCCAAACCAATCTATTTATTTAGTGCTATACCAATCAGACTCCCAAGAAACTATTTCAATGACCTAGAAAAAATAACAACAAAATTCATATGGAAGAATAAAAGGTCGAGAATTGCAAGGGAACTAATGAAAAAAAACTCAGAGGAAGGTAGTCTAAGTGTACCTGATCTAAAGCTATATTATATAGCAGCAGTCACCAAAACCATTTGGTATTGGCTAAGAAATAGACCGGTAGATCAGTGGAACAGATTAGATACAAAGGACAAAAAAGGATACATATATAGCAACCTAATCTTTGACAAACCCAAAGATTCCAACATTAGGGATACAAATTCATTATTCGGAAAAAACTGTTGGGAAAACTGGAAATTAGTATGGCAGAAATTAGATATGGATCCACACTTAACACCATATACCAAGATAAGATCAAAATGGATCCATGATTTAGGCATAAAGAGGGAGATAATAAATAGTTTAGAGGAACAGAGGATAATCTACCTCTCAGACTTGTGGAGGAGGAAGGAATTTATGACCAGAGGAGAACTAGAGATCATTATTGATCACAAAATAGAAGATTTTGATTACATCAAACTAAAAAGTTTCTGTACAAATAATACTAATGCAAACAAGATTAGAAGGGAAGTAACAAATTGGGAAAATATTTTTAAAAACAAAGGTTCTGACAAAGGTCTCATTTCCAAAATATATAGAGAACTGACCCTAATTTATAAGAAATCAAACCATTCTCCAATTGATAAATGGTCAAAGGATATGAACAGACAATTCTCAGAGGAAGAAATTGAAACTATATCCACTCACATGAAAGAGTGTTCCAAATCACTACTGATCAGAGAAATGCAAATTAAGACCACTCTGAGATACCACTACACATCTGTCAGATTGGCTAAGATGACAGGAACAAATAATGATGAATGTTGGAGGGGATGTGGGGAAACTGGGACACTAATACATTGCTGGTGGAGTTGCGAAAGAATCCAGCCATTCTGGAGAGCAATCTGGAATTATGCCCAAAAAGTTATCAAACTGTGTATACCCTTTGACCCAGCAGCGCTACTACTGGGATTATATCCCAAAGAAATACTAAAGAGCGGAAAGAGACATATATGTGCCAAAATGTTTGTGGCAGCTCTTTTTGTTGTAGCTAGAAACTGGAAGATGAATGGATGTCCATCAGTTGGAGAATGGTTGGGTAAATTGTGGTATATGAAGGTTATGGAATATTATTGCTCTGAAAGAAATGACCAGCAGGAGGAATACAGAGAGGCCTGGAGAGACTTAAATCAACTGATGCTAAGTGAAATGAGCAGAACCAGAAGATCACTGTACACTTCAACAACAATACTGTATGAGGATGTATTCTGATGGAAGTGGAAATCTTCAACATAAAGAAGATCCAACTCACTTCCAGTTGATCAATGATGGACAGAGGTAGCTACACCCAGAGAAGAAACACTGGGAAGTGAATGTAAATTGTTAGCACTAATATCTGTCTGCCAAGGTTGCATGTACCTTCGGATTCTAATGTTTATTGTGCAACAAGAAAATGATATTCACACACATGTATTGTGCCTAGACTATATTGTAACACATGTAAAATGTATGGGATTGCCTGTCATCGGGGGGAGGGAATAGAGGGAGGGGAGGATAATTTGGAAAAATGAATACAAGAGATAATATTAGAAAAAAAAAAATATATATATAATAAAAAATAAAAAAAAATACATGCCATGAAAATAAAATAAAATTTAAAAAAAAAAAATAGGGATTGAAGGAGTCCTACCAAATTCCTTTTATGACACAGACATGGTACTGATACCTAAACCAGGTAGATTGAAAACTGAGAAAGAAAACTATAGACCAATCTCCTTAATGAATATTGATGCTAAAATCTTAAATAAGATATTAGCAAAAAGACTTCAGAAAATCATCCCCAGTATAATACACTATGATCAAGTAGGATTTATACCAGGAATGCAGGGCATTGACCATATTAATAATCAAATTAATAAAAACCATATGATCATCTCAATAGATGCAGAAAAAGCATTTGATAAAATCCAACATCCATTCCTACTAAAAACACTTGAGAGTATAGGAATAAATGGACTATTCCTTAGAATAATCAGGAGCATATATTTATGACCTTCAGTAAGCATAATATGCAACAGAAATAAACTGGAACCTTTTCTAGTAAGATCAGGAGTGAAATAAGGTTTCCCACTATCACCATTACTATTCAATATAGTACTAGAAACACTAGCCTCAGCAATAAGAGCCGAGAAAAGAGATTTAAGGAATTAGAGTAGGAAATGAGGAAGTCAAACTATCACTCTTTGCAGATGACATGATGATATACTTAGAGAACCCCAATGACTCTGCTAAAAAGCTATTAAAAATAATTCAGAATTTTAGCAAAGTTGCAGGATACAAAATAAATCCACATAAATCCTCAGCAGTTTTATACATTACCAACACAATCCAACAGCAAGAGATACAAAAAGAAATTCCATTCAAAATAACGGTCGATAGTATAAAATATTTGGGAATATATCTACCAAAGGAAAGTCAGGAATTATATGAGCAAAATTATGAAACACTTGCCACAAAACTAAAGTCAGATTTAAATAATTGGAAAGACATTCAGTGCTCTTGGATAGGCTGAGCAAATATAATTAAGATGACAATACTCCCTAAACTAATCTATTTATTTAGTGCTATATCAATCAGACTCCCAAGAAACTATTTTAATGACCTAGAAAAAATAACAACAGAATTCACATGGAACAACAAAAGGTCGATAATTTCAAGGGAAGTAATGAAAAAAAAAATTAATTGAAGGTGGTCTAGCTGTACCTGATCTAGAACTGTATTATAAAGCAGCAGTCACCAAAACTATTTGGTATTGGCTAAGAAATAGACTAGTGGATCAGTGGAATATGTTAGGTTCACAGGGCAAGATAGTGAATAAAAATAGCAATCTAGTGTTTGACAAACCCAAAGATCCCAACTTTTGGGATAAGAATCGATTATTTGACAAAAACTGCTGTGAAAACTAGAAATTAGTATGGCAGAAACTAGGCATGGACCCACACTTAACACCACATACTAAGATAAGATCAAAATGGGTCCATGATTTAGGCATAAAGAATGAGATCATAAATAAATTAGAGGAACATAGGATAATTTACCTCTCAGACTTGTGGAGGAGGAAGGAATTTGTGACCAAAGGAGAACTAAAGACCATTATTGATCAAAAAATAGAAAATTTTGATTACCCCAAATTAAAAAAAGTTTCTGCACAAACAAAACTAATGCAAACAAGATTAGAAGAGAAGTAACAGATTGGGAAAACATTTTTTACAGTTAAAGGTTCTGATAAAGGCCTCATCTCTAAAATATACAGAGAATTGACTTGACTTTATAAGAAATCAAGCCATTCTCCAATTGATAAATGGTCAAAGGATATGAACAGACAATTTTCAGATGATGAAATTAAAACTATTTCTACTCATATGAAGGAGTGTTCCAAATCACTATTGAGCAGAGAAATGCAAATTAAGACAACTCTGAGATATCATTACACACCTGTCAGATTGGCTAAGATGACAGGAACAAATAATGATGAATGTTGGAGGGGCTGTGGGAAAACTGGGACACTGATGCATTGTTGATGGACTCGGAAAGAATCCAATCATTCTGGAGAGGAATCTGGAATTATGCCCAAAATGTTATCAAAATGTGCATACCCTTTGACCCAGCAGTGCTACTACTGGGCTTATATCCCAAGGAAATATTAAAAAAGGTAAAGGGACCTGTATGTGCTGAAATGTTTGTGGCAACCCTTTTCATAGTGGCTAGAAACTGGAAAATGAATGGATGTCCATCAATTGGAGAATGGTTGGGTAAATTATGGTATATGAATGTTATGGAATATTATTGTTCTGTAAGAAATGACAAACAGGAGGAATACAGAGAGACTTACATCAACTGATGCTGAGTGAAATGAGCAGAACTAGGGGATCATTATATACTTCAACAATGATACTGTATGAGGATGTATTCTGATGGAAGTGGATATCTTCAGCATAGAGAAGAGCTAATCCAATTCCAATTGATCAATGATGGACAGAATCAGCTACATCCAGAAAAGGAACGCTGGGAAATGAGTGTAAACTGTGAGCATTTTTGTTGTTGTTGTTGTTGTTGTTTTATTTTGTTTTTCTTTCCAGATTATTTTTACCTTCCAAATATAATCCTTCCTTCCTTTGCAACAACAACAACAAAATTCAGTTCTGCACATATATATTGTACCTAGGATATAATATAAGATATTTAATATGTATGAGAATGCCTGCCATCTCGGGGAGGGGATGGAGAGAAGGAGGGGAAAAATTCGGAACAGAAGGGAGTACAAGGGATAATATTGTAAAAAAAAAAAAATTACCTATGTATATGTACTGTCAAAGAAAATGTTATAATTATAAAAATTTAAATTAATTAATTAATTAATTTAAAAAAAAAAAAAAAAAAGAACTTAGTTCAAATTTGCCCTTAGTTAGTTATCAGCCAGGGTTTCTCAAACTATGGCTCATAGGCCAGATGCATCCTGTTGAGGATGTTTATGGGGCCCTCCGGGTTATGGCAAATGGGCTGAGGGGCAGAGACAGAGTATGAGCTTTTGTTTTTACTATAGTCTGCACCTCCAGCAGTTTGAGGGACAGTGAACTAACCCCTATTTCAAAAGTTTGAGGACTGTATAATCAGCTATTTAGAATTTAATCCTCACCTTTTAATGGGTTAAAAATAGGACCCACCTGTTATGTTCTTCTCTAAAATGTAATCTTCTTGGGAACAGATTTCTTGGGGGCTTCTGGAGGCAGCCTTAGTTTTAGTTCACAGTAATAATTACCCTGAATGCAGCCAGGAATTAAAGTCCAAATCCTTTATTATTTCTTCCAAAATCTTATCTATCTCCTTCACTTGGGGCTCAGCTAGTTTTCTGGAGGCCTTCCGGATATTGGTTTCAGTGTTCTCCACAGGACAGCCTGCCACCACTTCTCTGTCTTCCTTTGTTCTGCCTGACTGCTGTCTCTGGCTTGTGAATCTCCCTGAGTGAATACTGGTTGAGGGTCCTAGTTTATATATGATCTCTTAAAGGTGTGATTCTTATAGAACTCTAATAAGTACTAAGTACATTAGTGAATTAGAGAACTGTTAAATACCATGTTAAATTAGATAACTGATTTAGTACCTTGTAAGAATCCTAACACCCACCTTATGAAGTTTTTGTGAGGATCAAGTGAGAAATGCCTAAAGTGCTTTGTAAAACATAAATTATCATTTAATATTAGTTATTATTGTGACCAAGAAGGCTACAAAAAGAAGGAAAGCATGGTCTCTGCCCTTGGAGAAAATAAATTATTCTTGTTACTTTTGTCGTTTTTGTCTAGGAAATATGGTATTGGCAAATGATCAAAAAAGGAAAAGATCTTATAGCACAAAGGCATGTTTCTGGATGAACCTTCAATCTTAAAACCAATGTTAGGAGTTCAAATGAAGGCAAATGATTTAAAATGAATCTGAGTCAGTTCACTTCTTCTGTAATATTTATTTAGCAAAATGCTTTATATCGTTTGTCAAAGTCTGAAATGAGAAGCAAGAAATCATTTAAGAAGGGAACATTATGTGCTGTCTGAATTTGTCATGATAGTTGAAAAATAAATGTTATTTGTGAGAAAACATCAAAAATAAGCAGATTAAAGAGAATGTATTGTATTCTATTGAACAAGCATATGAGGTAGCCTCTGAGCAAGAACATTCTATCATATGACCAAATTTCAGATGCAGAAGTGCCAAGGAGAGAGTGGCCAGGTGGGGTAACAATCTTGTATAGGCAAACCATACAGCTGAACTTAAAATGACAGATTTTTGAAGCCTCTCTCCTTTTTCCCCATTAAATTATTCATTTAATTGTATAATAAGCATGTATTTAGGACCAATAGTACCATGTATTGTTGAGAGTTAAAAAATAAACAATCTGTGGTTCTACCTTCAAGAAGGCTTAGTATCTTCCTGAATTGTTTCAATTGCAATCTTCTGTTGACTTAGAAGATAGAACTAGTATACTGATCATCTGAGGATGAAAAATAATTAGTAAATTGCCTTTGTGTATGCCTAATAGAATATGAGTAAAAGCAGCAAAAGTATAGTTGCTTGGAAAAAAAGTCCCACTATGAATGAAAATTGTCAGTACTCTACAAACTTATATTTAAAAACCAATATTATCTTCTTTTCCATGCAACCTTTTTTTCTTTTTGATTTCACAACTCCTGTCACCACTATTTCTCACCCTATTTCTCAAGTTTGAAATCTTGAAGTTATCTTTAACTCTATTCTTCCCCACATCGCAGAAGAAATTACCAATGATTATTATTGTTCTTATATCTCTTTGCATCTATCCCATCCTTTTTATTCTAATTATTACCATTCCAGCACAGATGCCCATTATTAACCTTCTGGATGACCTTAACAACTTCCTAGAAGGTTTTTATGCCTTCTCTTTACCCTTTAATCTACACTGCTGCTACATTTATCTCTGCTTTTAAATTTTCTAGATAGTCTTCTAAGTTAAAACTCAGAGATTGGAGTTTTCTGTTATTTTTTGCTCATAAGGAGATCTATCTTTCTTCACAGATTATCAGATAACAGTCTCAAATAGTTTTAAGTAAAGTTATTTACTAAAATAAGAACAATTAGTTTTATACATATGTATATGTATATACATATAATACACATACATATATATGTGTACTTGTAAATATATATTTGTATAATTTTTTCCCACAAAATCCTGATGCATGTTCTTCCACAAGTGCACATAAATTACAGGGAAAGAATAGGATCAAGAGCGGCAAAACTGAACCAATAAATAAACTTTCTGAAAACTAAAATTAGCTAAGTAAATATAAATAACTCCTTCTGAACAGTTGAAATTAACATATTTGGGATAAGAAGAAAGGGTATCAAATGAGAAAAAATGTTTATCACGTATCTCTGATAAGGTATTTAAGATATATAAGCAAAATATCTTTCTAGTTATAATTAGTAGCCTTGCTCCAATAGATAAATAGTCAAATAGTATGAATAGTTTTCAAAAGGATAATTCATTGCAAAATATACACAGCTACATTAAATAATGCTCCAAATTATTAATAAAAAGATAAATACAATTAAATATACCTTAGGCTACACTTCATACCCTGAAATTGTAGCAAAAAATGGTAAAAATGGCAAGCAGATGTTGAAGAGGCATGATATGTGCACCTATACATTGTTAATGGAGCTGTGAAGTGGTACAACCATTTTCTCAAACAATTTGGAAGTAAACAAAGTAACTAAAGTATTCATCCACTTTGAACCAGATATTCCATTTTTTTCTAATACCTCAGTAAAGTTATCAATGCCAGGAAAATCCCAATGTATACCAATATATTTGTAGCAATACTTTTAGTGATAGCAAAGAATCAAATATAAAATGGTTTCCATCAATTGGGAAATAGAGTAATTACTGTAGATGAATATAAAAGAATATTACTGTTCTGTGGAAAATGGTGAAGAATGAGATTAATGCAGAGAACAATGAAAAGAGCTACATTAACTAATGCAGAGTAAAGTAAGCAAGCCAAGAAAAAAAAAAATATTCACAATGTCTGCTACAAGTGTAAATGGAAAATAATAATCCCACGAGCAAAAAAATAAATAAATAAAATAAAAAGTAAATGTAAATAAATTATTAAAAAAAGCATAAATTAAATGGGATATGAGAGGACACACTCTGCCCCTTTATTGATGTGAGATACACAGAAAAAAATTAAAGCAGATGTTGAACATTATATGTTTTCACTTTTTCAAAGATCTCTATTATGTTTAGTTTCATCTCTATTGAACAAGATGTGCCCAGGTTAAGTTTTATCACCTCTAATCTTATCATCATGCTGCTAATTTAAGTTTTAACAACAGTTCTCTCTACCATCTCTCCCCTCTGATTGAAGAGCTTGGAGGAGGAGTACCAAACTTTCCCTCGTGTTATTCTTTATAGAAGGCAGAAACTGGATTCTTGTATTATTCTGCTCAATCTCCTAATCATTCTCCTTTTCTCCATTCTCTTCAACAGTAATTATTTTTCTTTGTATAGATATGTATAATATATATGTAAAAGTATTAAATAAAACTGAATTATTTCCAATTACAATTTGGGAGAAAGTTTTCAATATAAATGTATTTCTCTTTCTTTGCTTGATTCAATTAAAGGGAGTATTTTATTTAATTTCTAATTCATGTTTGTATTTTAGTTATTGTTGAATAATTGTGAAGAATATTATAATCAATTTGACTGGGACATGTGTAGAGAGAAACTTGAAATACGGAGATCAATTAGGAATTCATCTTAATTTCATAGATGTTCAATTGTGTCTGATCTTTCTTAACCATTTTGGGGTTTTCTTGGCAGAGATAGTGGAGTAGTTTGCCATTTTCTTCTCTGGCTTATTTTACAGATGAGAAATTGAGGGAAAGAGGGCTAAGTGACTTGATCAGGGTCAGCTATACTACCCACTTATAAGTTAGGGAAATCAAATAAAAGATTGCATTAAACAGGTGTATACATACCTGTATACATATATGTAGAGGTCCACAGATAGTGGAGGAACTCTGGGTAAGGTATAAGACCTTTCAGCCCAGAGGGAACTTGCTGACAATGTCTGGTTTGGCTCCCCACTTCCCTTTGGTGTTCTCACCTTTCCTAAGAAGTCAAGGAGAGCTTGACCACTTGTGTTATACTTGAAACAAGGATGTTTACAACAAGGTGCTAACACTGTAGAATTGATGAGACAATGGTTCACTAGTTCACATATATACTTAGTACTTAGTACTTAGCATAGTGATATTATGGTTCTCTAAGTTCACATATAATTAGTATGCTGTAATGATGTAATTACAATAAGCTATATAAAGGCTAAAAAGGATGCCCTCTGCATTAAAATCAAGACTGGGCCAGAATAAAAAGTCTAGACTCTATTCCTGACCATTCTCGTGGTGTTTATTCTGCTGAGACCAAAGCCCTTCTGGAGGAGCTCTAGAAAGCTAGCCCAGATATTATATGTATGTATGTTAGTGTGCACACACAAGTACAAAGATTTACATACACATGTATGTGTCCATGTATCTACATTTACATACTCACAAAAGTCATTAACATTTTGTCATACACCAGCCTGAAAGTCAGAGAAATGTAAGCAAAGATGATTGTCTAAGGCTAACTCAGGAAGCTGATTCCAAGCTCACTGCTCTATTCATTTTGCCATGTAGGTGGCTTTTAATAGTCTGATCCAAAAGTAATGAGGTCCCTAAATTAGAATAATGTCTAGAATATGAGTTTTAAAAAGGGATGTACAGAAGGGATATTGTATAGAGAGCAATAGTAAAAAATGATGGCTTCTAAAGATATGTGGGGTGAGTGAAAGCAAGGAGTGCAAAATAACACAATTATTATAAACTTGGTTCATTATAAGAATAGTTGTATACTGGTAAAAATAAAAAGGGATCACATTTTTGGGGGAAAATAATGTAATGAAACATACTGCATATAATATATTAAGACCTGTGAATTAAAGAAAAATTGGGGGCTTTTCTTGTCAGTCATTGACCCAGAAAAGGTTAAGAATCCCTCATTTGCAGGCAGCTAGAAGACCCAGTGGATAGAGCATTTGCTCTGGAATAAGGAAGACTTAAGTCCAAACAAATAAAACCTTAGACATTTTCTAGTTGTATGTCCCTAAGCAAATCACTTAAGCCTCAATTCTTAAAATTGAAAAGGGGAAAAAAAGAAAAAAAAAAAAAAGGATTCTTAATCTAATCCCTTTATTTAATTGTTGTAGACACAGAGGCCTGATAAGTTTAGTGATGGCTATAAACTAATATAACTAGTCCATATAAGAACTTAGACTAGAATTTAGGTCTACTGGCTTCCAGATCAGTTCTCATTCCTTTACACTATATTGCATTTTCTGTCTGGTGAGGTTTAGAGAAGCTAGGGAATTTCAAAGGCCAAAACAAAGGGCTGGAAATCAAGAACTTTGGTAGACAGAGGTTATTTAGGAAGGATAGCATATATCAGAATAATGGAACAAGCAGAAGACAAAAAATACACATGTATGAATGGCTTAAGTCAAGCTGTGGCCAGGTTTATGTGGTGGTGTGAACTTGATATTGAAAGTAAATATAACTGAGTCATATTTTTGTTTGTGTTTCTGGTGAAAGAAGGCTTAGATGGCAGAGTGTGGTTGGGCCACAGGCTCCAGGTATGAATACTGGCCTGGGGGTAGGAATGGGCCAATACTAAACTTAAATGCTTAATAGTCTGAATAGTTGGCCATTTCTTGTTGAAGGAGGACAGAACTGCCATTGGAAACCGACTGAAATGTAGAAACAAAGTAGAATGGAAAGGGAATTGATTTTGAAGTAAAAGCTTTAAGAATTTAATTCCTTTTTATAATAGGTAGTAACTATATAAATGAAGGTAGAATGGCACTGGGATCAGAGTGTCTCTAAGGATTAGGGAGACATAGATTCAAGACCTGCCTATATCTTATAGTAACTATGTGACTCTAGGCAGATCCCACAGATTCTCAAGAGCCTAGGATTGCTACAGGGAGCTTCCTTTTTGGATTTCTCTGTATTGTGAAGTCCCCTCTTAATCCCCATGCTTAAGAAATGAAGGTAATCTGTTTAACCCTCTTTAAGCCCTACTTTGCTAGCCTTCCTACAAAGTAGAGGAAAAAAAAAAAAAAAAAAAAAAAAAAAAACCTACAAAACCCACATCAAGAGATAAGAGGAAGAATTGTGTATAAAACATTACATAAATAGAAGTCATTGATATTCTGATGTACACTGGACTGAAAGAGAATTGTGATTATCAGTAGGTTTTGACAAAATTCATCAAAGTTCATTTAAGGAGAGAAGTATCCCCAAGTATCTAGTTAAATTGCATTTATCATGTTTGAAGAATATCATTCCCTGTTTATTTTTATTTAAAAAAAGTTAGTCTCTCCAATTACTGAACTTCATGGTAAATTACAGTGTTGTCCAGTATTACTAATGCTTTACTTGTGTAGTCTTTTTTTTTTTTTTCCCCCACCTGGTTCTATCTATGGTGCAAAAAATTTTCACCTTCTGATGAAGTTTAATGTATTACATAACAATTTCAAGGGACCATTTTTCCTCACACTTGAAAGTCTCCCCTGCTTATGGGAGATCTAGCAGAATTTTATTTCCAGATGGTTAAGTAAAAAAAAAAAAAAAAGTGACAAATCACTGAGAGAGATAGAGACATTTTCCAATGAGCCATTAACATTACAACACATATTGTTTCTCCTTTCTGGCAATCATCCTTTGCTTTAGAAATTCCAAAGTAATGTTAATTTAATAATACAGGAAAGAAGAGTTCAATAACAGGAAAACCAGTCTGCCTCATT
Organism: Sminthopsis crassicaudata; assembly: GCF_048593235.1. NCBI lineage: Eukaryota > Metazoa > Chordata > Mammalia > Dasyuromorphia > Dasyuridae > Sminthopsis > Sminthopsis crassicaudata. The sequence goes on along the minus strand of NC_133617.1, from coordinate 156,824,588 downwards.
GGGGCTCAGAGCAAATTTAAAAACTCTCCTTTCTGTATTGAAAAGCCAAGAAATCCCTTTGGTCACAGAAGGAAATGGTTTCTGGGTCCTCCCCGGCAAAATACAGGAATTAAACCTTAGCAGCATGTATTTATGAGAGCCCTGCTAAGGCCATTTTAGCAAAGTATGTCAACTTTTCGCTTTTGCAGCAGTTTTTTTTTTTTTTTTTTTTTTTTTCCCTTTGGAGACACTGAAAGCTAAAGATGCTTTATGCTCTCAGTTTTTATCAGGGAAGTGAGTATGTATATGTCTTGGTTCATATATTTGTGTGGGATGAGAGTGTGTGTGTGTGTGTGTGTGTGTATGTGTGGTGTGTGGGAGGTCATCTGGGCAAACTACTGAATAACCTTATTATCTTCATTTGTAAAGTGGGGATAACAATGGCACCTACCACCATTGGACTATGGTAAAGATCAACTGAGATAATATGGAAAGCATTTTAAATACCTTAAAGGGCTACCCAAATGCCAGTAATGATAATAATCACACTACCAGGAGTGAGTAATTGTCTACAACTATTAATGTGTTCTGATTTAGGTGAGTTAACAATAACAGCCATACAAGATAGTCTTAGTTCATAGAAATTAAACCTGAGTAGATAATGGATTTATCTCTAATCATCAGATAATTTTCAAGAGTTAGCACCTCCTTCAAAACCTAATTCAGGATTTACCTCCTCAAGAAGCTTAAAAGTCACCTGGAGTCAATCACACCTATCAAGCCCAACCCCCCCTTCCACAACACACATACCTACAATCCAACTTGCTCACATAAGTTTGGACATTTATACTTGATTACATATATCATTCTATTTTTCTGACACCTGTCTGTCACTTATCTGTCCTTTGTCTCTTTGTATCTCTCTCTGCTTCTATCTGTTCCTCTTTGTCTCTCTCTGTCTCTTTCTCTGTCTCTCTATCTCTCATTCAATAATAAAAAAAATAAAATAAAATTCTTGGACCATTTCAGGACACTGCTAGTCCTTTTGTTAGAGATAACAGAAAGAGAATGCTTAGAGGCAAATAATTCCCTCTAATATGAGAGATTCACAGACAATGTATTTTAATTAATAAGCATTTATCAGACATCTCTCACATATCAAGGCACCATTCTGTGTATACCTTGCTTTGTATATTTATTGGAGTTTTAGGTTTTAATGTGAGCAAGCCCAAGATAGTCAATGTAGGAACATTAAGTACTAAGGATGCACCAAGGAATGTGTTAAGTGTGAGAAACATAAAGAAAAGCAAAAACAGAATTCCAGTTGCCTCATCTAATGATTGATGAAAGAAGAGTTCTTAAGGAAAGAGATGCCCTCAAATAGCAGCCAATCCACATTTGGCCTACTAAGTCTTTAGATAATTGGCTGAGTTTTGTATTTTATTAGCATTAATCTTTTTTCCTCAGGCTAACCCTCAGCAAGATGAAGTAAACAAGGTTTATTTTCACTACCCTTGTCACCTTGTCTTCCATTGTTCCTATCCTGCATGTTCATAAGATCATAATTTTAAAGTCCAGAGACCTTAGGGCTTGAGTCTAACCCTCTTGGTTTACAGAAAAAATAATTTCCCTTAAGTAATACTGGAATTGAATAGCTAACCCAGCATTTGAACCTAGCTTCTTTGACTCCCATTTCAGCCTTCTTTCCCTTATGCTATGTGGTCTGTTTTCTTGTGTCCACTTTTATTTTCCCATCATTAATTGTGAATCATCCTCCATATAATTTTATAGGCTGTACTCTATTTAAAAAAAAAAACCAAAAACCTCTGCTCTTCTTTTATATAGCTATATAGAGACAGCTAAAGAGGAAGGAGGAATCCAGTCCACACTAATATGCTATGCTTGTTATTGTTGTCTAGTTGCTTCAGTCATGTCTGAATCTTTGTGACCCAATTTGTGGTTTTCTTGGCAAAGATATTGGAGTGGTTTACCATTTCTCTCTATACCAATAACCTCTTAATTATCATGTTTTATAAGGATAGTGTTTAACTTAAAGGAATGAAGGGTAAACTTTTAGACATCAAAAGAGATTGGCATGATCTTTTGGGGGCAAATTCTAAAATAGAAAGTGCACCAGTATATTTTCCCCTTCAAATGGTAAAATCATCAAAGTTAAGAATCCTAAAATTTTATTCTCAATAACTCTTGAAAGTGCCTAGCTTTGTGAACTAATTGAATGGGAAATATGATATATAGATATAGATATGTTGAAAAGGATATATGTTAAACAATTGATTGAAATATATTATCAGTAAATTTAGTGCTTGTTCATAGCTTGAACTCCATAATGACCTCTTTTTCCATATAAGATATAAAGTTTTCTGGGTGAATATTTTTCAGTTTGCATAGTGAAATCTAAGAAAACAGATTTGTGTATGTGTTGTCAGAAGACAGGAAATACCTTTCCCATCTCCAACTTCCTATCACATCTTGTGAATGTTGGTTTTAAAAGCATAAGAAAAAGCTAACAGACGCTTCCACTATACCTTATAGTTCTTGAAATGGCCAACCTTGAAAGGTGGATTAGTTTAAACTTTTTAGACCAAGAAATGTGAATTCTCCATCAATTCTCTGTTTTAAATCTTCTTACAATATCCCACATCCTAGTTGTGATCAGTTGGACAAGGATGTTTTCTCAATACTTTAGCCAGTGATTACTATCACATTATTATTGCAGCCTCTGCCATCAGACATTCTACTTGGAGCCTTAACAACATTGAAGACTTGCAATCATTTAAAGAAAATATTGGGTCACAGGCAGATAACTCCAAACAAGCACTACAAAGATCAATTTAATTGATTAAAATGAAATTAAAAGCATTTTTCATTAAGGAAAATCTTTAATCCATATGGGGAAACAAAATTAATAACAAATTAAGTTTGCTGAAACTTGCTGTTTTACCTTATTGTGTATAATTTTTTTAAAGCAACACATTTTCCTTTGCTTCTTCGATACACTTGGCAGCTTTGATATTTTGATGAATAAATTAATGATCATATCTATGTATATATATATATATATATATATTAATTTCATATAAAATTCCACAAACCTGGACTATATTAAATCAATGGAATTGATTTAGGAAGGATGTTAAAAATTTTTCCACATCCCACTTAACTGTCCCTTAGCATCTCTGGGCAATTTATGTGCTATCCAAAGAGAAACCTGAACTGAACTAAAACAGAGAGGAGAGTTGGGAGGATTTGTTTTAGTATTTCTAAAAAATACTTTCCAAGTTTGGCTTGGAAATTAACATAGACTGGGAATATTGTTCATGTAGACAGATGTTTTAAAAGCAAACTTCTTCAGAAATCAAACACCTTAGTGTTTATTCTTGGACACTGGTACTAGAGAATAACATTATGGTTAGATATGAGCATAATTTAAATTGGAACTTTGAAAAGACTTTTTAATAAACTGGTTTTATTTCAATGTAAGTAATTATCATAAGAATTTCTGTGGCTCAAAGATACTTTTATGCAGACATTTCTGACAAATTCAAGCTCTTTTGGATTGTGGAATCCACTTTTCAATGCCATCTGGGTAAGACAAGCAGACATTGGCTTGCATGCTGGTCTTCCACTGCACTTTTCTTTCCTTCCTGAAACTTTGCATACCACTTTTGATACACTTCATCATCTGCAAAATTTCATGCATTTTAAGAAGTTGGAAGAGGAAAGGCATTTATTCAATGGAAGCAGTTCTTTAATATTTAAAAAATAAATTGAACCATTCATTTTGAAAACCAATAATGTAGAGGACTGATCTTTTTATATAAAAATTAGGATTCATCTCAAACAGTTGTTGATGACCTCCACATTCTTGGGGAGGGGGGAAGCTTTGTTTTAGGAATAATGCAGGATCACAGAACTATGGGTAATTAAATGAAAACTGAATGAGGAGTTCTGAGACTAAGATTCCATTTCTGTACTTTCTAGTAATAATATCATAGAACTTCATACAAGGTTTTTGAGTCTCTTAAATTCTATCTCTTATTTATGAAATGAGGATATAAACTTAGTCACTCTTTTAGCATTAAGGTTCTAATATTTTGTAAATTGAAACTTCCATTTAATTATTGAACATACAACAATTCCTTGTTGTGTAAAATGCACTGTATTACCTATAGAAGATTCAGAAGTGAAAAAAAAAATAAATAACAGTTCCTCTTGTTCTCAAGGAGTTGCTATCTTACCAGGAAGGATAGTTATACAAAGGGAAGAATGCTACATAGCTGAGTTTGCTTGAAGAAATTTAAATGACACAAAACTACAGATTGACCCTAAATCTTTGATTGAAACTATTTCTATCATTATCCAATGAATGCCAATTTGGAAAAAAAGCCAGGGGGATGAAGAAATTCCAACTTCTAATAAGAGAGTTCAAGGAGAATTAAGAAAAGTCTGATTTAGTAGCTACAAGATCATTGGTAACTTTAGACAAAGTTTTTTTTTTTTTTTTTTAAATTATAGAGTAACGCTTCTTGGTAGAATATGAGTCTTTCATGAAGAGCACCAAGCAATAGGCAAAATTATATGTCCTTGTACAATTCCCAATGTGTGTATGTGTGTGTGTGTATATATATATATACACACACTCATACATACATACATAAACTTTTTTTGATTGGAAAAATTAAAATCAAAATCAATAAAAACAAACCTAACACAGAGATCTCCTCATATAGAGGAGGGTAACAGAAAGGGACTGAGTCTTTGCCAGTCTTTGGTGGACTGGATTTAAGAATAAGATGAAGGAAGAGAAAGGAGAGGGAATGTATGTCATTAGCCTTCTTGACCTCAGTAGAAATACCAGCAGCTTAAGGGACTAGCAGTATTCAGACAGTGGGTAGGGCTGGGCTTTTATATCAGTGGTTTCTTCATGTGCCTTTTGAATGACCTTCACTTGGCTTAGTTTTAGGATGACCAAGGTTCTACTCAAGGTTCCTATTGAATGAGAGGCAATCTGTTCCTATTCTCACATCCACACTTGCACATGACATGGTTCCCAAGTAAAGATTGGACAGCTACCTATCACTGTTCTGTTATTCCTAAGACATTTAAAATGCAGTGTGACATAATGGGAGAGTATTTTGATATAAGAGGGCCTGGGTCCAAATTCTGGCTTGAGAAGAGAGAATGAGTTTTAGAACTATAAGTAGAATTTCAAATTATTTTTTTCCTTTAAATTAATTATCTCACAAATTGACTAACTTTTATTTACAGCCCAAAAAGCTAAAGTCATTTTTTTCTTTGGGGTGCTTAGGGAGTACCAATTATAAAATTGGGTAGGACTTTATAAAATTGGTCAAAGAATTATACAACAGAGATAGAAGGAACTTCATCCCTGTCTGATATAATAATTCCTGATGTGATATATATATATATATATATATATATATATATATATATATATATATATATATATATCATTCTTTGATAAGTGATTATCCAGTTTCTGCATGAATACTTCCAGTGCTGGGAAACTTACTACTTACTCCATTTCACTTCAATCTCCTATTTGTCAGAAAGTTCTGCCCTTTAATTCCACCAGTGGGTTATAGCTATTCCTTTTCAATTACACAGAATGTTGAATTACTTGAATAATGCTTTGAACATTTGAAGGCAGTTATCATATACTCCTGTATCATCAAACTTCTAAATTTCCACCAAACTTATTTGTAGTTTTTATAAAGTTCTCTCTCTCTTTCCCTCTTCCTTTCCCTCTCCTTCTCCCTCTCCCTCTCCCTCTCCCTCTCCCTCTCCCTCTCCCTCTCTCTCTCTCTCTCTCTCTCTCTCTCTCTCTCTCTCTCTCTCTCTCTCTCTCTCTCTCTGTCTCTCTCCTCTCTCTCATTCTCTCTCTCTCTCTTTCTCTCTCTCTCTCTCTCTCTCTCTCTCCTCTCTCTCCTCTCTCTCTCTCTCTCTCTCTCTCTCTCTCTCTCTCTCTCTCTCTGTCTCTCTCCTCTCTCTCATTCTCTCTCTCTCTCTCTCTTTCTCTCTCTCTCTCTCTCTCTCTCTCTCTCTCTCTCTCTCTCTCTCTCTCTCTCTCTCTCACACACACACACACACACACACACACACACACACACACACACACACTATTCCTACCATCAAGTTATATTTTGGGATTTATTAAACAATAACCTGTTTCTGATTGCTTCTCTTTTCTTGCTTATCTAGACTAAGATAGTTATAGATCTAATTTTGTTTTACAACCAGCACTAAGTCATTTGATGACAAATGCTTTAAAATAGAACATATCTCTAGAAGGAAACTCAAGGTCCCTGAAGTCCAATATTCAATCTTCTGAGAAAATAGCAATACTAAATGACTTTTTTTTTCCCCCAAGGCAATTGAGGTAAAATGACTTGCCCAGGTCATACAGCTAGGAAGTGTTAAATGTATGAGACCAGACTTGAACTTAGGTCCTCCTGATTTCAAAGCTGGTCCTCTATCCACTGCATTACCTAGCTGCCCCTAAATGACGAAATATTAAATGACAATGTAATAAGTGATAGAAATAGGATTTAACCCAGGTACTGTAATGGTTCAAATGAACTATAACTTAGAATATTGAAATACCTGACAGAAGGAGTTTCTGAGCAACTATTTTATACACAAACACACACACACACACACACGTATATATATACAATATAATTATTCTAACAATTATAATTCTAAATTATGTATCAAGTTATACATGTAATAAAATTATTTATAATTTAATTAGAAATAATTATGTTTACATATATTACATATTAGTGACTCATAGTTATAGGAGAGTTATGAATCTTTCTTTCTATATATGTATATGTGTATGTGTCTGTATGTGTGTATATATGTGGGTATACTATATATGCATCATATGCATATATATACACATATATATATAAAATGTTATATACACACATATATACATGTATATGTGTGTAATATTGTATATGTATATATATAATATGTGTGTGTATATTGAACTTACACACAAAATATATTAAAGACTTTCAGATCTAAAGTAGAATATAAGAGGAGCCCTATATCTTATGTTGTAAGATCTATATTATATACAAGGTGATGAATTCAGCAGTCTTTTCTCTTACAAACATCTGTCATTAGATTCCTTAAATCAGGCAAAATGTCTCCCTCTCTCCCAACCCCTGCAGTATACTGAACTGATCATCACTTAGAGAACTCTAATTGAATTTCCTATAATTTTTGTGAATGAAAGAGGGATAGAGTAAGAGACACCAAGTTATAAATTTGATTGATAAAAGTGACAAGTAGATTTAGAAGAATCAAAAAAAGAAACTAATAGTGGATAGCACTGACGTCTCAAGTTTAAATCTGCTTTCCAACACTGCCAAAGTATGTCACATTGAGCAAATTATTTAATCTCTTTTCTTTGAATCAATTTCTTTAAATGTAAATGGGGAAACTATTAGCATCTACTTCCCAGGATTGCTGCGAAAATCAAATGAAATAATAATTATAAAGCATTTTACACAATTCCTGGTACATAGTTCATTCTTCATACATTCTTCTTTTCCCTTTCCAAAAATTAATATTTGTAAAATGCTTTTAAAATCATAAAGTCTAATAAAAACCATCATTACTATAAGTTTTATTGTTGTTTCCCCATGAAGCATTACCCCTATTAGATTTTTGTTTTGCTCCAAAGTAGTTTTGTCATAATTTATGTATCTAGTATTTTTTTAATAATAGTATATTGTCATAATTTAATACATAGTATTAAGAGAAAATCCTAGTTTGGGTTATGCCTTGGTCAATAAGGCAAATTCAGGAAATCATACAAAGTTTATCAATACACTAAGGCAGCAAAGAGTTGGAGTACAGTAGCCCTAATTTCAACAGTTCCATGCTTGTATAGACAGGAGTAAAAAACGTCAATATCAGGGCAAAAATATCTTCATTGGTATACTAATGAAGAGATGAGTTCTGTGCATTCTCAGCTCTTTCCCATTACAATATGATAAGGGATTGAGATTAGTGAGTGTCCACTAGGGGATTTCTGTGTGATGGTCCGGTCTAGCTCCTCTGAAGGGCTCAGAATAAGTCCTTGTCAGGATAAGCTAAAGTCCTTGCCCCATGTTGGGTGCCAATATGTAAAGTTCTGTTGTCTCCAGAAACTGCCGATCGCTCTCTGGGAGGAGATGTGCTGTCTCAACTCAATCTCTCGGCCAGATACTTCTTCCTGTAGATCTGCTGCCAACTCTGACCTAGAGTAGGGACTCTTCTCAACTTGCTCAATGTTGCTTCTTTTATCCTCCCAGAGAATGGGCATGGAATAACTCAGGGGCTTCTGGGAAAAAAATATTTCAACCAATGAACTTGCGCCTCCTAAGCATGCAAGTTCCTCCCCAGAAGTTCGAAGGGGTAAAACTCCCAGTAAAGGCCAGAACTAGAGAATTGTTAAGTACCGACTTAGTACTTAGTAAAAACCTAATATCTCATTATCTCATTAGCACTTAGTAAGAACCTAACATTTCTGGATCTCCATCTCCTATAGGTTGGTTGTGCAAAATTTGAGGTTTTAAACAATCAGACTGACTCTGAACAAATGGCTGATATTGCACAATACCCTTCTTACTAAACAGGAGGTCATAATTTTTTGTGTGTATTTGTAAGGGTCTGGGCTAGCTCCTGTAAAGGGCTCAGAATAAGTCCTTGTCAGGATAAGCAAAAGTCTTTACCCCACCTTAGGCGCCAAACTGTGAAGGTCGTCTCTAAATTATCCTTCCAGACTGCCGTCTCAACTCAATCTCACAGCCTAGACCCTCCTTCTTCTTGCTCCACCCCTGAAGGGCTAATTGAGGGAGTAGATGGGAAATACTCCTGTTGTTCAGAATTGTATTTAACTCCATTGTATTTAACTCCATTGTTATCTGATTCATCCTCTTCACCTAGTTTAGTTGGATCTTCCCCCTATGGCTCTTTCTTCTTTCCCTTTATTATATCGATTTTGGCTGACTGGTAAACTTTATGCACTCATCCTCCCAGAAATATTTCTAAATGCACAAAATAAAATATATTGATATCAAAGGAAACCTATTAGATTGAAATATTATCAAAATTTTCTTTAAAAGTGAAAGTTAATATGCCCCATATAAAGAATATCTAAATATCTCATCCATTAATATACAATTCGCTTCCTTCTAAAATGCTTAGATTTCAATTTTTCATGGTAGAAATTACTTCTCTTTTAGATGATTACTTGACTCCAATAAATTACATTTTCTTTATTTGTTCTGTTATGCTTTTCTTTTAACTTCAATTATTTACTAAAAATCTAAATTCAAATCATATTCCAAATATTTACTAGATGTGTAACTCTGGACAAGTCATACACCCTCTTACTGACTCAGTTTCCTTATCTATAAAATGGAGTTAATAAAAGCACCTATCTGGCACAGTAGTGAGGATCAAATGAATTAACATACAGAAAGTATTTTGCAAGTCTTAAAGCATCATATAACTGTTGACAGTTTTTTTCTTATTTTATTTTGGGTATCCTATCTCATCCATTAGAGCTTAAATTTAATGTGTGCAGGGATCATATCTTAATTGCCTTTTTTCCCCTTTCTTCTAGTCAAATGCTATAGACATAATATATACTTAATAAATAAAACAAACATTTCTTGAGGTCTGTGTTTTCTGTAAAACATTGCTATAAGGAGGTAAAGATCTATTTTTAGATAAGAAATTGTTCCTACTCACATGGAATATAGGTGATGACAAACACAGAAACATATGATATCAATACCTCATAAAATGTATTAGTGAGTTATAAAGCAAATTGCTACATGACTGTTGAGAAATGAGTATCTGATAGATAAGATTAAGAAAGAATTGTTGGAATAATATGGCATTTGTATTGGACTTTATAGAATGAATGGGAATTCAATAGAAAAAGATCCCATTCATAGCCAACAATATGAATATAGGTACAGATGTCAGTGAAACACTAGATTTGTTTCAAAAGAAATGGTGAGTACCTATCACAATAAACAAAGCAATTGAAAACAAGGGCCCAATTATGGGAAATATTTGTGGAAATAGAAAGAAAATTATACTATGGAGAAATATAACAAAGTCTTGGTAACTGAAAGAATCTGTAATGTGAAGGAGAAGCAAATGAATGGACGAAAGAATGAATGAAGGTGCCACAATCCATAGAAGTCTTTAAATCCATGACAGTTATAAATTTATGACTTAAAATTCCAGTTTTTATTCTTTACTTCTTCATTCTTGGTAATATAAAATTATAGAGAATAAACCATTCCTATCAAAGATCTGTCCTCTAGCACAATAGCCTGAATATATTAAGATTCAAGAAACTTTTTGCCTTTTCAATTTTTAATCACATAAGTTAAAGGAATTGTCGGTGGTGAAATAGTAGCTTTGTTGTTCAGTCATTTCAGTTGGGTCCAGATCTATGTCTCCATTTGGAGGTTTTTTGGCAAAGATAATAAATGATTTGCCATTTCTTCCTCGAGTTTTGAGGAAACTGAAGCAAACAACATTAAGTGATTTGTCCAGAGTCACATGGATAGTATTTTCTGAAATGAGATTTGAATTCACAATAAATGAATCTTTCTGTCTCTAAGCCCCATACTCTATTCACTGAGCCACCTAGCTCAAAAGTTAGGACACTTACAATAAATAATTTTCCATGATATGCTTTCATGGCAGAATCTGTGATGTTAGGGAAGAAAATTGTAAATGGTTGATGAGCAGAATGGAAATTATGGACCCCAAATCTCTAGAGCAGGTTTACATATTGATACTAGCAGAAGTTTATATATAGGCTCTTTCATGCATTACCTCACAGGATCCTTACTATAACCCTAAAAGTGAAGCATTGCAAGAATTATATTCTCCAAGTTATGGATGAGGAAACAAACTATAGTTATAAGAACTTAGATTTAGGATTAGAAGAGACTTTAAGTTCCACAAACACTCATTTTATAGATGAATCAAGTAGAGCTGGGAGTGAAAAATTGTTTTTTTAATGATCAAAGGGCTAGAATTTGAACCCCTTTCCTCTGACTCCCAACTTTGTGTCCTTTCCATTAAGAAACAGATCATATCATATGAGAACAAAAAAATCATTGCTCACTTTCCAGAAAAAATTATGGTATTAAAGCTGAAAACTTTCAAAATTGTCCAAGGACTTTATGATAACCCTGAGGAGTATTTTCTAGGAGGTTTTCCAGGCAAGTATGATAGTGACTATAAAGCAATAGCATTACAGCATTGACCAAATCTCATAATTTCCATCCATTGAATGAAGATTAAATTCTTCTGCTTTCCTATCATACAGACCCAAGCCAAGTTTCCTAGAGCATAAATTTTGTGGAATTTTCATAGCAAAATAAGAAAGCAATTTTTAATGAGAAGAAAATGTTTTTAAATGTTTAATGCAACAGATGTTCAAAAATGGCCTTGGAGTAAACACTGACACCATCTGTATGACATGTCACTATATTCAGATGGGAAATTGCTACTTGATGATTCTTGGGGGAAAAGAAATGTAAAAAATCCATCATGTTTCCAATTTAGCAATGGTTACAGATTCAAAATGGACACTCACTATTATAGCCAAAGTTCAGGTCCTTATCAAATTTTGTCTAAATTATTTCAACAGTCTCCTGATTGATCTCCTTGACTCGTGCCTCTTTTCACTTAAATTTATACTTCACATAACTAGCAAAGTCATTTTCCTTAAATGGAGATAAGACCATATGTCCATCCTACTCAAAAACTCTAGTGGCTCCCTATTGACTCTAAGATAAAGTAGAAACTCTCTGTTTAGCTCTGAAAGCCCTTTACAACCTTTCTCCTAAGTATCTTTCTAGTCTCATTGGACACCTTCTATCTACTGAACTGTATAAGCTGATCAAACTATACTGTTCTCTATCCTTCTCACACCATAATTCCATCTTCCATCTCTTTGTCTTCACTCTCATTGCCTCACATACCTGAAATACATTTACCCATTTATCTCCTTTTCAAAATGTCTTTCTTTAAGACATAGCTTTATCAGTATGTCTTTCTTGATTCCCCCAATTGCTGGAACCCTACAACCAAAACTAACTTTCATATAAATACATATTTACATTTATTAAAATAAAATTAAAATTATATATATATATATATATATACTTATAGTTATTCATTTTATATTTCTGTATCATATATTTAATATGTTTTTATTATCTTTACCATTAGAATATAAATTCATTGTAGTAGAGATTATTTCAGCTTTGTCTTTGTGTATCCCTAGTGTCTTGCAGGTAGTGGACATTTAGTAAAATGCTTGTTAATTGATTAATGGATACTAGTAGCTCACTATATACAGCATAATGTATTCTTTTTAAAATCATAACACAGCTTCACATAATGAAGTCCACACATCTTTGGAAGAAGCAAATTTTACATTTTCTCTATACTTGCCTCTTCCATTGAACTCTTTAGGCAAAAGCTTAATGATCACATTTAGGTAGGTTTATATAGAATTTAAGGTTGCTCCCAATGTTGACCTTCTATACCTACATAATATAGTACCTGAAATCTATCAAGACACTGAGACAAACTTTTTTCCCTCCTGCTTAGGAAGAGCTTTCAAAATTAAGATGAAAAATTCCCTAACTATTTATTTAATAGCACTTGAACACTATAAGGGGTCTGAGGAAGGAGACAACACAAGAAAAGACAAAGCTATCACCATCATAGAGATTATATTCTTATAGGACAATAAGAGTGGAATGATAATATGTAAATGATAAATATATAATATATAAAAATGAATGAGAGAAATGCAAACAATGTAAAGTTTGTTAAGAGAAAGATTGTCACCAATGGTAAAAAAAAATCAAGGAAAGTTTCCAATTGATAGTGGCATTTGATTTGACTTGAAGAAATGATTAATAATCCAAGAGGTAAGAGCTGGGGCTATGTACATAGGTAAAAACACAAACAGAAATAGGAACCCAGGGAAACAGAGAGGTTATAGAGGCAGTAAATAGTCATTAGTTTGAATTAGAAATAATCTGGAGAGAAATAGTCTAAAATAAAAATGGAAAGGCAAAATGTTGCCAGATTGTGAAGTGCCTTGTGTACCAGTGTAAGGAAGCCTTTCATTGTTTCTTCTGAACTGAACATTTATGAGAAATTGATTTAACTACCAAAAGCAAGAAAGAAATTGTGAAATAGATGGAAGCCCTGATCTGAAACAACATTAGGTGTATTACACATTCTGCTGGACATAAAAAGGAAAATATGTAAATTTCTCTAAAACTTAACTTCTGAGTACCCAGTGAAAAAAATATTAAATTTAATAGGAAGAGGTAGAACTAAGAAAAAGGACTTCAATAATTTAGCCTTCTCATGGTACTTGATCTTTTCTTGTTTCTTTCAGAAGTTAGACCCTGAAAAAGAGTAATTCAAGGAGAGTCAGTATAGAAGGGGAAATATTGATTTCTTGGGCTGCAATTTGTTATCTGAAAATATAGTCCTCTGGAAAAAAGACTGAACCAATGATTTTTAAGAATCCCATGAGGTTAGGGTATTTCTGAAGCATTCACATCTTCATCATTCTGTAGAAAAGAAACTTAATCACCTGAAGTGTTTTTTTTTTTTTCCAGCAGTAATGATTATGATGAGAAATTAATATTATCTTAAACATTTAAAGATTTAAAATAAATTACAATCGAACTTCTGTTCGACTTCTAACACTAAAAGTGGGGGTAGATGAAATTCCAACCAAAATTAGAGACATTTTTATTTTAATTAGCTGGCAATTTGTAGTGGCTTAGGTGAATTCATAAAATAGATTTCTTTCTTAAAGATCAGGCCTTAAACCAAAACCAATCTGATTCTTATTGACTACCATTAGGTCCTAGCCAAGCCCCATTTGGTCATTGTTTGAGCCCTGATTGACTGGGATTGAATGCAAATAGCAGTCATTTCTGCTATGGTTAGAAACTCTGAGGATCTTCCCCTTCCAGATTAATTTATTTATCTAAATTTTTTTTGGACCAGGTTAAAGAGGAGATTCTTTGCCTCAATTGTTACTTAGCCTTAATCACCAAATGGGTGCTGCCTCAGTCAAACCATATCTTAGCTTAAAAAGACCAAGATCTCCCATTGCATCCAGGGCCGTCTCTAGTTGTTTTGTTCTAAATCTTGCCACTGGACCCAGATGGCTCTGGAGGGCAAAAATGGCAGGTGACCTTCACAGTAATCCCTATTTAAATCCAATTCATGTGATATATTATGGGATCCCTTCTGCTGTGTGTGTGTGTGTGTGTGTGTGTGTGTGTGTGTGTTTGTGTGTGTGTGTGTGTATGCATGTGATAGTATCAAACTAAAAACATCAAAAATTTATTATAGGAAGTCAGCATGACGTTTTGGAGAGAATTGTGAACTTCACCAATCTGTGTTTTAAAGTCCCTTCTGAACCTGACACCCTATGTCACCATCTAAAAAGATTTTTAAACTCTCTTAGGTTTCATCCATAAAATAGGCATAAGATGTATACTACTTTGAGGACGAAATGAGATAATGTATAAAAAGTAGCTCATATATCTTAAAGAATTGCAAAAGTACCAGTTATTATTATCATTATCATCATAATTCTCTTCTATTCTTCTTTGAATCTATTTTGATAGAATTAAAATGTAAATGATCCAAGGACATACATATCACTATCTTGCTATTATTCTTTTTAACATACTACCAAAGTGTTTTGAAGTATAAAATTCCGATTTTCTCATATCAATTCAATTTTTTTGATAAATCTGTTTTGAAAGATTTTCATTCCATGTAGTCCAGAAAGTGGAAATATTTCACGTTTTGACATATTTATATTTATTTTTACATTTATATTAATCCTAAAATTTATATTGATTACTATTTTGTCTAGGAGGTCAAGGATAATAGTTCAATTTGTAATGATGTTTTGATTACAATACTGCAACATGCCCTCCTGGCAGTTACAATTACTAATCTGTCCTAGGCCCAACAGAATACCTTTGACCACTGACCTTTGCAGTGTCAACTCTAACCGGCTCGCCTCTTCTGAGGCCTTCAAAGGTCTCTGGCCACGATTTCTTGAATCTATAGTTTAATAACTGGTAGCGCACTCAAGAACAGCCACATGTAATCTTAAAAGACTTTATTATACCTACTCACTTAATGCCCTGACTTGTTTACTCCCTAGTAAACACCTGGTCTAAAGACCCACATTTTCACTACCAAACTCCTTACTGCTCTTGGCTATCCATCAGCTTGGCTTGGTTACCCCAGGTTAGGGAGCCATGTTAAAGAGAGTGACTGCTGTCTGCAGTGGGCTTATAAAAGACCGGTGAGGTCACACACACAGCCAAACAGCAAGAGAGCTGTCACCCATTACAAAGCTATCTCAATATGGCCAGGATCCCATCCATAGGGCAGTCCTATATCCACAGAGATTACTTCTGAGCCACTCAATCTCCTGTTGCACTGTGGACACCCATTTAAAGGGCCCTTACAATTCCCTTCTCTTGTTTTGTGGGAACCTCATCCTTACACAATATTTTATTGGTAGATGCTCTGGGACAATTTAGAGTATGCATATGATGATAGAGCATTATCATTTGTTAGTTTTATAACTTAGTTATTCAAACTGTTGCTATATAAATCAAACCACCTATTCTCATTATTCTATGGTCTTTATTACTAAAGTGGCCACAGGTTATATCGTAATTGAAAGATTTCCAACTATCTATAAAGTAGAAGAAAATTCACTTGTTCATAATAAGTAGAGAAGACATCAGTTTTTTTTTTTTAAATAACTATTTTGTTAAAAACTGGTCCATTGGTTGGATTCAAAATAAAAAATAGCTTTTTGAAATTCTGTTCTAAGTATATCCTTCTCCTTTGCCATATCAGCATATTTCATTTTTCAATATCACTTCCAGATTTTTTTGGTAATGATTTTCTATATGTTGAGATTCATCAAGTCTTTGCATTTAAGACTTAATTAATTAATGTTCTAGGATGATTTCATCTAATTTGGGTTAAGGATTAGAGAGTGTTTCCCTGCACTGATTGATAACTTTCTGAAATGAGCATATTGCTAGCAAAAGGCAGCATAATGACCTGTATAGTAAAGATGATCTCTTTCCAAAACTGGAATGTGTGGTTCAAGATGGATATATAATAATGGCTTTTTTTAAATCTCTAATCTATTGAATGCTCATTCATGGTTTATTTATTTTAATGATCTGCACTATCTTCTCAGAAGCATTTCTAGCAGATGGGATATTCAGATTTCTTATCTGTTTATATATCTTTCTTTCTTATAGCATTGTGCATGATAAGGCATCACTCTTTCTTTCCCTTGCCCAGTCATTCTGGGGCAGCAAGGTACCACAGTGGATAGAAAACTGGACTTGGAGTTAATAAGACCTTAGTTCAAATCTCCCATTAGACACTAGCTATAGGACTTTAGGCAAGTCACTTAATCCGATTTGCCTCCATTTCCTCATCTGTCAAGTGAGTTGAAGAAGGAAATGACAAACCACTCCACTATCTGACAAGAAACCTCAAAAGCAGTCACAGAGTCTCAATTGAAACAACTAAAAAGCAATGTCTCCTATTGCTGCCTTAATAAAAACTGAAATTTATATAGTGTTGCACAGGCATTACAGACTTAACAATGAGGTTTTTCTTTTTTTTATTAAAGCTTTTTATTTTCAAAACATATGCAAGGATAATTTTTCAACACTGACCCCTGTAAAACCTTGTATTCCAAATTTTCCCCTCCTTCTCCCTACCCCTTCTCTTCAATAGCAAGTGATCCAATATATGTAGAACATGTTAAAATATATGTTAAATTCAAGATATGCCTGCATATTTATACAATTATCATGCTGCACAAGAAAAATTAGATTAAAAATGAAAAAAAAGAGAGAAATAAAACAAAATGCAAGCAAATAACAA
Organism: Sminthopsis crassicaudata; assembly: GCF_048593235.1. Classification (NCBI taxonomy): domain Eukaryota; kingdom Metazoa; phylum Chordata; class Mammalia; order Dasyuromorphia; family Dasyuridae; genus Sminthopsis; species Sminthopsis crassicaudata. Next base: position 156,807,542 of record NC_133617.1, on the reverse strand, counting down.
TACAAAGAGTGAAAATGCTATGTTGTGCTCCACATTCAGTTCCCACAGATGTCTCTCTGGGTATAGATGTCCCTTTTCATCACAAGATTGTTGGAACTAGCCTCAATCATCAACAATGAGATATTTCAAGAGTTATGTTTTCTATATTATGAGGAAACTAAAACTGTGCTGCCCTGTATTTTTCTGAGATTATAAAAAAAGAATTATAACCTACTGGTCAAAGTATGAACTCGGTGAGTAGAATCATCAGAACCCAACTGGCTGGCATTTTGTGGTCCCTATTTGACTTTGACAGCTGTCATAATAGTTTCAGAGAATACTGAGTCATCATTATACTTCATTTCTGGCTACCATAATCCTAGTTGGCCTTTGTGCTACCTTATCTTACCCCAGAATAGATGAAGGTTAGACTCTGAAGACAATAATATCATTATTGCATTATGATGATGTACTTCTGCTATATGAAAAGCACAGGCAAGTCATTACATATTGGTCACTTTATCCTATTACTTAAAATGGCCACTGTATGGATCTAGCTTAGGAGAGAGAAATCAATGAATCAGACAATATATATTAAATAAATATCTTATATCCTAGGCACTCTGCTAAGCAATGGGAAAAGAAAGAAAAAAGACAGTCTTTAAGAAATTTCTATTGTATCAGAAGAGATAAGAAGTACCTATATGGATAAATACAAAATAGGACCATGACAGCTTTAAGGGGAAAAGGACTGTGTCATCGGGAAAGGTTTCAGGGAGAACTTGGGGCTCAAGCTGCATTTGGAAAATTTTGAGGTAGAAGTTAAGAGAGAGAGTATTCCAGGCATCCTAGAGAGCTACCACAGAGGCATAGAGCTGAGAGGTGAAAGGTAATGTAGGAGAACAATAAGAAAGTCAATTTGTCCAAGCCACAATATGTGAAAGGGAACATGTCATAAGACTACAAAGGCAGATTAGGGAATGCTATACAAAAGAGAAACAATAACCAAACTTAAAATGAATTAACCAGAGTCACCTGTCAAAGTGCCTCTATTATATTGTCACTCAGCAAAATTACTTTTAAAAAAATCTTATGAAAGAATAAGTGTCTTTACATGAGAGCTACAACTAAAATACAGTTCCTTATTTGTACTGCCCTCCACCTACTGAGATCTGAACTGAATCTATTCTTCTCCTGTCATAAGGTTTTCACCTGTGTCATACAAATGAAATTCTACAATGGCCCAGCTCTCATGGAACCCTCATTTAAAGCATTGAAAATGCCCTATGTTCTGGCAAAGCTAAATGAAAGTCTGTGTTAGAGACCACAGGATACCATTCTACTGGACTAAAAAAAACCTGTTTAATGTATTAAATGTCATTTAACAATGATCTTTATATCTTCCAAATGAAATGTTCAGTGAGAGTGCTTTGTTTTCCTGAAGCAAGATCAGATGTAATGCTCAACTTCTACTGTGGCAGGAAATCTTGAAGTTAGTCTTTCAGTAGGTTAGTTAGTTGGTCAGTCAGTTGGTCAATGACATGCCTGGAGAGTCTGCCATATGCTTATCAGTATATTAGAAGCTATTGTAGGAAAGCAATAAAATAAAATTTTAATTTCTTATTACAAAATAATTTCAGGGTAATTGTTGCAGGGATCACAAGAAAATAACATTAGTACACTATTGGTGGGGTAGTGAATCTTCTAACCTTCCAGGAAAATAATTTGGAATTATGTTTGAAAAGTTGCTAAAGTGAGGATACTGTTTGGACCAGCTATACCCCTGCTAGGTCTATATTGCAAAGAGAATAAATAAAGAGGAGAAGGATTTATCTATACAAAATATTTATTTGTTTATTTTTCGCTTGGATATGCCTCATTAATCTATGGATTTTTTTTTTAAGAAGCAGAATAAGAAAAACAGAAAAACAAAACAAAAGAGGACATTGTTATGTGTCTTGCAAAACATCAGGGAGAATTCAAACTATATGACAACAAATGCCAGTTCAAGAATTGTTATTACTTCACCTCTCCCCACCCCTGGATCCTTCCCTTGTCTTCTCTCATCCTTTGTTTCCCTGTACACAGATCCTTCCTTCCTTATTTGTTTATAGTTTTTTTTTGGGGGGGGGGATGCTAATACTCTTCATAGTATATATGTTGTGTTGCCTATTTAACCCATTCTCAATGTGAGTAGATTTTCAGAAGCACAAACCTTCCTCTGTCCTCTAATGCCTCTGTGTCTATTCTTCCTCTGCATCTCATTTGTATGACTTAATTACTATTTTTATCTTAACTCTGCCTCAATTTTTCTTTTCAACAGCCCCACTGTTGTCAGTTTTAAACATATTCTTTACATTTTCCATACTAAAAAAAAAAATTAAAAATTTGTTCATGTTTAGTTCCTTGAAAATTAATCTTTGATATTGGCTCTTATATGTGAAATTTTCTATTAAGTTCAGGTTTGGTTGATAGAAAGTCCTGAAAATTTGCAAGTTTATTGAATGTCCATTTTTTTAAAATTCAGCATTATAGATAATTTTGCTGAATATGATATTTTTGGCCGCAGGCCTAGTTCTTTTAATTGTCCATAGATATGATTCTAGGACCCATGGTTTTTTAATGTGACTGCTGATGAAGCCTGTGCAATTCTAACTGTTGCTCCAGTATATTTGAATTTTTTTTCTTGTTTCTTGCAAAATTTTCTCTTTGAATAAGGGGATCTGAAATTTGGCGAAAATGTTTCTATGTATTTTCCACAATGGATCTCACTGAGGTGGTGATTAGTGGATTTTTTTTTTTTTTCTATTTTTACTTTCCCTCCCCTTCAATCACTCCAGGAGAATTTTCTTGGATTATTTCTTGCATTATTGTGTCAGGTCCTTTTTAATTTTTTTTTTTTAGTCACATTAGGCAGTCCAGTTATTCTTATATTTCCTCTTCTTGTACCATTTTCCAGCTCTGTCATTTTTCTTATAAGATGTTTCACATTCTGTTCTATTTTTTCATTCTTTATAATTTGTTTTGTTATATCTTGGTCTCTCATAGCTTCATTGGCTTCCCCTTGCCCAATTCTAATTTTCAAAGATTTATTTTCACCTTTGAGATTCTGTTCTTCTTTTTTAATTGATTATTATTATTATTTTTTTCATAATCACCTTGTTTTTCTTGGATGGTTCTTGGATGGTTGGAATATGTGTGTGTGTGTGTGTGTGTGTGTGTGTGTATGTGTGTGTGTGTGTGTGTGCGCGTGCGTGTGTGTATTTAGTTTTTCCTCAAGGTCTTTCATTTATTTTTAAATTTATTTTTTTGAGTTCTTCTATAAATTATGTCTAAGCAGGGAGCCATTGCAGGTTAGTCTTTGGGGTAGAAGCTCTTTTTACTTCATTGTCCTCATCTGAAGATTAATCCCAGTCTTCTCTGTTCCCATAATTGTTTCTATAGCGGGGTTATTTCTTCTTTGCAGGTTCAATTTTTTTTTTTTTTTTTTTTTTAATAAGAGGTATTAGGATGTGGCTCTCTTCAACACTGAGATGATTCAAACCAGTTCCAACTGTTCAGTAATGAAGAGGATCAGCTATATGCAGAGAGAGAACTATGAGAAATGAATGTAGACCACAACATGGCATTTCCACTCTTTCTGTTATTGTTTCCTTGCATTTTTGCTTTCCTTCTCAGGATTTTTTACTTTCTTTCTAGATCTGATTTTTCTTGTGCAGCATGATAACTGTATAAATATGTATACATATATTGTATTTAACATATACTTCAACATATTTAACATGTATCTGACATCTAGGGAGGGAATGGGGGGGGAAGTTGGAACAGAAAGTTTGGCAAGGGACCCATGCATATGTTTTGTAAATAAAAATCTATAATAAAAATAAATAAATAAATAAATAATGAATAAATAAGAGTTATTAGTGTAAAGCACCTTTAATCTTGTGATGAGGGGAGGGGATGATACCTCTGTCTTCATCTCAGCTCTTCATTCTGACCAAGTTGATAGCAGCTCTTTTGCTGGTAGCACAAAATTTTTAACTAAGGAGTTATCCTCCTATTGGATAATAGGTTTAAAAAATTATGACAAACAAATATACTATGATATTATTGCACCACAAAAGACCAAATAATTTATTGCAAAATAAAAATGGAAAACTTCTGTGGACGGATGTAGAATGAAGTGAGAACTAGGAGAAAATTTTATGCAGTCACAGTAATTTCAAAAAATAATGTTGAAAGTCCTTAGAACTTCAATGCAATGAGAAATCATGATTCATGATGAACTATCCCACTCATCTCCTGACAGGATGATGACAACTTCTCAGAGAGCATAGAAAGATATATTTTAAGGATATTCCCAGTGCCTGAAATGGGGATTTCTTTTGTTAGACTATGTATGCTTATAACGAAGCTAGGGTTTTTGTTTTTTGTTATTTCATTTCTGTTGTTCTTCAATGACTGGGGAGTGAAAAGAACAGATTTTAAATACAAATAAAATAAAGAAATGAATTCATTTCACAAAAAAAAAATCATTCTAGTTAGAGCTATATCATGGACACATGAAGATTTTGAATGTACAGAATGAAAAAATATACAGCAACTGTAATGTGTAAAAAGTTTGAGAGATAATTTCTGAGTAATTATGACTAGTGAATAATTAATATAAAGATGGTCATTTGGCCTTCTCTCACAGTCAAAAATCCCCCAGGAGTCCTCTTCACATTTTTATACCCTTGGAAGAAAGGGTGTTTTCAATAGGCTGCAATCAACTCTAATGGATTAACAATAATAAAATAAATTTATGATAAGAGGTGGATTTATTCTAATGAAGTTGTGGGGGGGATGTGAAGTTGAATATGACACTCTTACTCCCATACCACCTCCAGCCTTGAGCAATCTAGTCAAAGAACATACCATTCCCCCCCACACAGACACACACACATACATACAATTTTGAGTGGAACACAATACACAAGAATTTTGTTTAGATTAGATTTTTTTTTTCACTCTAGAACTAAGTTTCCCCAATTGGGGAATTAATCTAAATAAGATTAAGGAGAGTATCATATCCAACTTAATCATTAGTCCAATTTTTTAAAGGCTGATTTGACCTAGTAGAGGATGAGGAAATAGTAAGATAAAAAACAAAAATAAAAAACCTGATTCCCCTGATAGTAATTGGTTATTAATATAAGAAAGGGAAAAAAGCCATCATTTCTCTCTCACAAGAATAAATATGGATTTGGAGACAAAGGATTTATGTTCAAGCTCTAGTTTTGCCATTTACTATCTGTGTGATCTTGATTATGAAACTGAATTCAGTGTTTAGCAAAATAACAGGCATATAGTAAACAATAAATATTTTCTGACTTGACTTAACCCTCAGTGATTTGACTTCCTCAACTAAAAATGAGCTGGATAACAGTTTCACTGTCACTTCAAGATTTAAATCTATGCTTCTTAATTAGTTAAAATACATTAATTTTTTTCATTTATTAATCATCGCTGTTTCAGTACTTTAAAAAGCTACATTTTTACTAGTATAGGTACTCTTTCTCAATGAATACTAACAAGCCTTTATGATTTAATATGTGTTTTCAAAACATAAATATTCAGCAACCTGTCCACAGCCTAGTCTCTATGCATCTCTCATTTTAACTAGGCAAAACTTTAATTAATAAACTGCTCATTTATAACATAGGAAAATTCATCAGATCTCATCTATTCATCTATTCCAATGTATACTCTCCAACTCCATTTTTCCCCAAAGGAGGACAAAACTGTCACACACTGGGTCATCCCAGTCCCTAAGGAACTACATGCTACACTGGCAATATTTGTACAGACAGAGATTCAATTCAATTCAGCTCAACTTAGTATGCCTTTATTAATTACCTTCTTTGTGCTGAGTGTTCATGTTACACAGATAAAAATGACAAAAGTCCCAACTCTAAGAAATATTTATTCTCTCTACTGAAGATAGGGAGAAAAATAGAACACTCATAGATAATTAAATATTATATATATATATATATATATATATATATATATATATATACACATACACATATATATAATAACATTTTAGGATGTTAAATACTAACTATTGGGAGGACTAGAAAATTCCTTGCATAAAAAGACTGAACAGAGCTTAGAATGTAGTTTATGATTTCAAGGAGTAGAAGTTAGGAGGGAGAGCATTCTAGCAAAGAGAAAATCTGTGCAAAGACAGAGTTGGTAGGAGATAGACTTGTGTAGACAATACCCTTATTATTTGTGGACAAATGAAATTAACATGTTTCCTGACAATTGATACTTCCAAGTGTAGGCTTCTGAACATTTTCCAGAGATGCTGAAGTGGAAAGTCATGCTCTTTTGGCCTGGATTTGGATGAGCTCATCTTCAGTTCTAAAGCTTTGCTTCTCTTGTTCTAATTTTATGAAATAACTTTTTTCTTACAATAGTTTATGAGAGAAAAAGACAAGTAGATGTGGAGAGAGCAATCTTTTCATCTCAATATAATATTTTTTTTCTTACTTTTTTTTACAGTTTCACAATGATATAATTTGGTTTGGCATTCTAGTTTTAGTACCCCAAAGAGTACTTACTATACTAAGCCCCTGTCACTTTATTTTAGTACTTTATTCAGTTCTATACTCAGAAGGAGGAGTTGAAAGGAAAGAGAGATGAGAAGGAGGCACATGATGAGAAGTGGCATATAGGTCTAATCTCAGAGTTCCTCCATAGACTAAGCTAAGAGTTGTGATTACAGGAAGTTGTGTCAATTTTAAAGGAAAAAAAAAAGATTATAAAGAAAAATATCTTTCTTTCTAGTTTGCTTCAAATATGAAATGCTGTCCCTTTCCTCTCCAGTGTGTGAAATTACCCATTCAGACAACTCATCTATACAAATGGTTTCCATTAGAATCTTGGTCCTGGTTATCATGTGTGTTTCTGCCCTATAGTTTAGGTTTTGGAATTAGAATTAATATACTCAGGGGATGAGGAAATTGGTAAAGGGAGTTTTGAAGACTTCAAACAGGAACATACACATTTACAATATTCTATTTCAATGGTGAAGAGTATTATTTTGTCCCATTCAATCTCTTTATAAAGTGGCTTGGTGTAAGCTAGAGCTTCACAATACCACTATATGTCATATCAAGTCACAAATAATTGAAATTGCTCTATTACTAAATTTTATTAATTCTTCAGTCACAAAATCCCATCTATGGGGTCTAAAGTAGACATATTTAATGCTGAATTTCCCTCTATAAATTTATTGCAAAATGAAAAGCATCCTATAATTCTTCATTGAATTCATAGGATTGTAAAATATAAGGTTGAAGGGACCTTAGATATAATCTAATTATCTTTCCCTTGTTTTTGCTTCATTTTAGAGTTGGGAAAGTAAGGCCCAGGGATGAAAAATGACACCAAAATCATTCATGCAGTGAGAAGCAGAGTTTGAATTTCAACCAAGGCTCCAAGATTGAGCACCATGCTTATTATACTACACTGTCCCTCATTTAGCATATTGATTTTCTTCACTCTAGCTACCTAGAAAACTGAATCTTTGCATCCTCCTTGAAAATCTATAATTTAAAAAAATATTCTCTAAATATTTCAAAGTGGTTTCCCTAAATTACACTTCTGTAAACTGCACTCATAAAACAGTTTACAAATGTAACAGCCCATTTACTTGTTCTTGTCTTGAATATTTATTTTTAGAGATTTCATGTATTCACTTTGCTATATATTTAAAATGAATATTATAAGGAAATCTCAAATGTACTTCACAAACTATACTCCTTGAATTGCAGATTTGTCTTTAACTTTTAATATTCACAAAATAGTTTTGTTCATTAGCTTTAATGTTGGTTACTGTCTGCTAAGACAAAAGAGATTTGATTTCATTTCAGTCAAGTAGATTTTTGTACAATGAGCCTTTGCAGATTTATTTCATAATGTTTTTATAATCTTTATTGGTTTGTGGCATCAAGCTTTAGTTAGATCTTGCCTTTTAACAAACACATTTTCATTGCCACCAGAGACAAAATGTTTATGCATTTCATGGAAATAACAATGAAAATGCCTACTTATAATGATGTACATTTTGCCCAAGAATATGTAAACATTACAGATATTAAGATTGCATGTGGTATTTTCAAATAGAATATCAAGAGGATCCAAGATCAGGAGTCCTAACATTTTGTTTGTCATCTGGATGATTCCCATAATCAATTTATCCTCAGCATATCTTGATTGATTTCTGTGATTTATCAAGATAAAGCTCATTGATTGCTTGTGTAATATGGGCAAATATTAAGCATGCACAATATCCCATTACTTTCTTTCATCACAAATGCTGGGGAATTCAATCCCTGAAAATTTTTCTGCCCCCACATAAGGAAGGTCATGTTTTGATTTATGCTAACTTGCATTTGTATAATAATTTATATTTGTATGTTTGTACAATACTTTGAGGTTGGCAAAGACTTTACTTTCAACAAATATGAAATAGTATAGGTAAAATTAAATTAAATTAAACTGAGTATTAGAAAGGCTAAGTGACATTTAGGTAAGAAAGGCTAAGAAGACATTTCTTCATGGTCATCCAGGTAAGAAATGTCTAAGGCAAGACTTAAACTCAGTCTTCTCTAGTTCCAGCACCTTTTTTTCACTATATTACATTGTTTCTCAAATCAAAATCTTATATCCAAAGGGATCTTAAAAATAAATTATGTGTGCCCATCAATTGAGGAATGGCTGAACAAATTGTAGTACATGAAGATAATGGAATATTATTGTTTTATAAAAAATGATTAACAAACTGGTTTTAGAAAGGTCTGGAAAGATTTACACGAACTGATGTTGAATGAAACAAGCAGAAGCAGGAAAATATTGTAAACAATAACAGCAAGAACATGCAATGATCCACTGTGAAAGACTTTGTTCTTCTCAGTAGTTCAGTGATCCAAAGCAATCCCAATAGACTTTGGACATAAATGTCATCTTCATTCAGAAAAAGAACTATGGAGATTGCAAGTAAATCAACACATATGTTCACTTCTTTTTTCTGTTGTTTTTTTTTTCTTTTTCTAATCTCCCATGATTTTTCCCTTTTGTTCTGACTTTTCTTTCAACATGATTCATAAAGCGTTGTGCATTAAAATAAATACATTGATTTAAAAAATTTAAAAGATATGTCAATCATTCTTCTTACTATGCCACTTTGACTCCTATAAAAATCTTTGAACTGAAAAGGATGTCCTATAGATAAATTCTTTTAACTTCTTCATTTTAAAGGTCCCAGGGAAATGATATGACTTGCCCAAAAATCACACAACTAATAGCTTGTGTGTAACAGAGTGAGATTAGAACTCATTTCCTCAGTCATATGCTTTCTAAAACATCTGAAGACCTAAAAGAATTTGAATTGCCCTGATTCTCTAATTCAGTTTTCTAATATGTAATGTTGTTGTTGATTTTGTAATTGTTGTTGACTCATTCAGTCATATCCAATTCTCCATGATCCTATTTGAGATTTTATTGGCAATGATACTGGAGTGGTTTATTCTTCCTTTCTCCATTTCATTTTGCAGATCAGGAAAAATTAAGCAAACAGGGTTACATGACTTGCCCAGGATTATATAACTATCAAGTGTTTGAGTTTAGATTTGAATTCAGGAAGAAGAATCTAGTCTTCCTGATCAGAGGATCAGTGCCCTACCATTAAGCCCCATAATTTTAATCATAAAGGTAATCAAATAATAATAGATTAGTGGGCAAAAAGATAACTTTAGATCCAGGCATATTTGGTTTCACGTTTTATGCTGAACACAAGATAACAGTGTCACCATGAAAAAGACATGAAAACTTTCAGTGCCTCCAAGCAACTTCATTAAGACGTAAGAGTTTTCCATTTTTACAGTTAAAGGTTCTGATAAAGGCCTCATTTCTCTAATTTATAAAGGCCTCATTGACTCTAATTTATAAGAAATCATGTCATTCTCTAATTGATAAATGGTCAGAGGATATGAAAGGACAATTTTTAGATGATGAAATTGAAACTATTTCCACTCATATGAAAGAGTGTTCCAAATCACTATTGATCAGAGAAATGCAAATTAAGACAACTCTGAGATACCACTACACACCTGTCAGATTGGCTAAGCTGACAGGAAAAGATAATGATGAATGTTGGAGGGGATGTGGGAAAACTTGGACATTAATGCATTGCTGGTGGAGTTGTGAACAAATCCAACCATTCTGGAGAGCAATCTGAAATTATGCCCAAAAAACTGTGCATACCCTTTGAACCAGCAGTACTACTCCTGGACTTATATCCCAAAGAAATACAAAAGAAGGGAAAGGGACCTGCATGTGCCAAAATGTTTGTGGCAGCCCTTTCTAATAGTGGCTAGAAACTGGAAAATGAATCAATGCCCATCAACTGGAGAATGGTTGGGTAAATTGTGGTATATGAATATTATTGTTCTGTAAGAAATGACCAGCAGGATGATTTCAGAAAGGCCTGGAGAAACTTACATGAACTAATGCTGAGTGAAATGAGCAGAACCAGGAAATCATTATGCACTTCAACAACAATACTGTATGAAGATGTATTCTGATGGAAGTGGATATTTTCGATAAAGAGAAGAGCTAATCCAATTCTAAATGATCAATGATGGACAGAATCAGCTACACCCAGAAAAGGAACACTGGAAGTGAGTATAAACTATTTGCATTTTTGTTTTTCTTCCCAGGTTATTTTTACCTTCTGAATCCAATTCTCCTGGTGCAACAAGAGAACTGTTCGGTTCTGCACACATATATTGTATCTAGGATATATTATGACATATTTAACATGTATAAGACTGCTTGCCATCTAGGGGAGGGGGTGGAGGGTGGAAAGGGAAAAGTCAGAACAGAAGTGAGTGCAAGCGATACTGTTGTAAAAAATTACCCAAGCATATGTTAGGTCAATAAAATGTTATTAAAAAAAAAAAAAAAAAAAAAAAAAAAGACTGAAGAGTTTTCTATCTATTTTATGGTAACATTTTTTACAATCTGACAGCTTTAGAAACTTCTCCAAAACTCCTCCACTAAATATATATATTAATAATACTATCATTGATAAGACCATAGTTCACAAAGCACTTTCCTGACAGCAAATCATTGAACTATATAGCAAACATTTAAGATAAGGATAGGGATAGGGGCTATATCTGTGATTTCATTAATATAGGGAACTTCCAGGTGAGAAAAGTCCCTCTATAAGAGTAAGTTGGTGCCTTTTGTGAAACATGCAGTTTCAAAATACTAATTTTTTCATAATTAGGATACTAGAATGCTGATCATAGATATTCCAGAGTGTTCTATCCCATCTCTTCTCTCTATACCACTTTGCTCAGAAATCATATCAGACTCTATAGGTTTAATTTCATTTCTAGGCTGATGTTTCCCAAATCTTGTTCTAACCTCTCTGCTGTCAAGCTTTCATCTCCATCTGTCTTAAGGGAAAATTCAATTTGAATGTCCAGTAAACATTTAAACTCAAATTATTCAAAATATAATTTATTATATTTTCCCTAATCCTACCGATGGTCTTAACTTCCCTATGTTTGTCAGAAAGCAACGTTATCTAGCCAATTCTTTAGGTTTCGCCCTAGCTATCACTTTCAACATTTCAATATCTCTCTTTCTCGTTACCAAGTGGGTTGATAAACTCTGTTTATTTCTCTTTTGCAATATTTCTTAAATACTTGTTGAATAATTTGAGTTTAAATGTTTACTGGACATTCAAATTGAATTCCTAATCTAAACTGTTGTTTAGATTCAATGTTGCCTCTTTTTATCCTCCCAGAGAATGGGCTTGTGAGTACTGCAGGGGCTTGTGAGAACTACTTACAACCAATGAAGTTGCTTGTTTGAACTAAAGGTGTGAACTCTGAGCTAGAGAATTGTTAAGTACCAACTTAGCACTTAGTAAGATCCTAATATCTCCCCCTTTCTTTTGATTTAAAAAATAGGGTGGTCATGACCTTGAAACAGGTATACATAGATCCATCAATATAGGAGATATTACACATAATTACATAAATTACATAAACACATAGTAACATAACACATGCTAGAAGTGATGTAACAAATAACATGATCAAATAATCATAAATTGAGAATTTATATATGTCCATAAGTCCATTGTCCATTAGTCTCATCTTGTGTTAGGAAATCCAATGATTCCTGCTGGTTTTAAAGTTCTTTAACAGTCTCCTTATCAGCCATGCTCTTTCAGTGTCAGATGTTTCTTAGATTTTGAGGTTTTTCTCTTTTTCTGTCTCTCTCCAGGTGCTTGTTGCCACCTATCTGTTTCCTTCTTCATCTGTTTCCTTCTGTCTGTTAAAATACAAGCAAACCCTCTCTTCCATGCAGTTAACCTATCTAATTTCCTTCTATTTACCACTTTCTAAATCTCTTCTCATCATCTGGCAATTACATTGGAGCTGTTTGCACTGGACACTGCCCTGTTGGTTTAAAAGGCCTGTATTCTCCCCAAGTGTAATCCATTTCTACTATTTGATTGCTTTTTGGCTGACTTATCAGTAATCCTTTTCTGCCATGTGATTGTTTTTCTGCTGGTTGATCAAATCAGAGTCCTGACCTTCTAAAGGCTCTTTGGGTGTAACCTCAGTTGCCATTATGCCCCACCTATCTTTTGATTGATATCTTGGAGCTGGGCTTTACCTCTCATTTCTCTGGAACAATCTACATTCCAAGGCCCAGTGGAAGCCCTTGTGACATTTTGGACATGGGGTTTTAAATCTTCTCTCACTCTGTCTTCTCACTCTTATCTCCATATCTCCATTGATCTCTTAGATGCCCAACTTTTCCACAATGGAAACATCAACACATTTCTCTAGAAGTCCTTTGCGAAGAGGGACCCTGTCTTTCCATGTTCATCGTAGTCTGGGTGTAAAAAGTATTTGTTCCTACTGTAGCACAGCGTCTTATGATCTCCTCTAAAGGAGCATCTTTGTCTAGTCCCCATATAATTCTCTTGCAAGCCTCATTGGCTTTCTCCTTGGCCAGATGTCTGGTCATTATTTCTGTATATACATTTTCTCCAATAGTTCTTTTGACAGCAGTTTGCAGACATCCCACAAAATCTGCAAAAGGTTCATTGGGACCTTGCTCTATTTTAGTGAAAGCCTCCCTCCAATCTTTCTGTCTGGGAGGGAGCCCCAAGCTTTTATTGCAGCCTTAGAAATTTGCTCATACACTGTTATGGGATAATTAATCTGTTCTGAATTCTCTCCATACTGACTTTCACCAGCTAATTGCTCAAAAGTGAATTGCCCTTCAATCACAGGATATGCATGTAAAAATCACTTACATCCTGTCTTTCTCTCTTAGCTTTAATCAATGCTTTTTCTAATCTTGTCATAGGCTGCTTAATAGGAGATTCTGTTTGTGTTTCTGCCTCTTCCCCTCCTCTTTCTTCTTCCACCCCTGAAGGGTTAATTAAGGAAGGAGATGGGAAATGCTCCGGTTGCTCAGAATTGTACTTAACTCCATTGTTATCTGTTAGGATTACTAGGTGAGAACTCAGGTTGTCTGGACAGTGACAAGGTGAGAATTCAGGTTTTCTGGACAATTACAAGGTGAGAACTCAGGTTGACTTGATAGAAGGAGCAAGCTCATTGGCTGAAGTGGTTCTTCCCAGAAGTCCTTGCATTATCCCACGCCCATTCTCTGGGAGGATAAAAGACACAACATTGGGCCTGGAGAGCAGATTGGACTGGAGAAGGACAAGAGTTAAAGAGGAGAAGTCTCTGCATTACATCAGGCGTGACGGGGCTCTCTGCAGGAAGGGAAGTCACTTCTCTGGACAAGAGTTAACAGCAACTGCCTGGAGACAACGGTTCGCTACAAGAAGAAGAATCTGTCTGAGAGATTTGAGTAGACACAGCAGATCTCTTCCCAGAGAGTGATCCGGCAGCTTCTGGAGACGACAGCTCGCTACAGTTATCTGATTCATCCTTTTCATCTAGTTTAGTTGGATGCTCCCCCTCTGGCTCTTTCTTACTTTTCTTTAGTCTAACACTTTTTAAAGCCACTTGGATTAATTGTGTGTATGAAGTGTATCTTTGGAAATTGAATTTGGTTTGGAATTGTAGTGTTCACCTAATTGCTCTCCTACTAATTCCCACTCATCTATATCCAGTTCTTTTTCCAGAGAAAAACAAGGACATATGACCTGCATAGTTTTTAAAAGTTCAGTAATCTCCTCCAAAATCACAATCAATACTTGGCTTTTCATAACCTTGATAATGTTCTCTAAACATTTTCCTTGAACAGAAACAGAAGGCTGTTTTCTAAACATTTGCCCCATTTCACTGAAATTCTACTTTAGGTCTTTAACAAAGTTTCCTTGTTACTCACACTTCTGGGTCAGAGAGACTTTTCCACTGAAATCAGGATCTTGTCTGTCTCTGTTCAGGTGCCAAAAATGTTAAGTCCTGACTAGCTCCTGTGAAGGGCTCAGTATCAGTCCTAGTCAGGATAAGCAAAAAGTCTTTGCCCCACATTGGGCATCAAAATGTAAGTGTTCTGCTGTCTCTAGATTGTAATCCTTCTCTGGGAGGAGATCTCTTTTCTGTAAATCTTTTCCTCTGTGAGCAAGTTTCTTGGGAGGCTTCTGGAGCCTCCAGCCAGAGCGAAGGTAGAATCTTGAATCCTCTTCTTCCTGAATCCTGGCTCTGAATCTCCTCGAGCTTCCCTGAAGTCTTGTTCTTATCCCAATCTAGATTGTTGTTTAGACTCAATATTGCCTCTTTTTATCCTTCCAGAGAATGGGCTTGTGGTTACTGCAGGGGCTTGTAGGAACTACTTACAACCAATTAACTTGCTTGTTTGAACTGAAGGTGTGAACTCTGAGCTAGAGAATTGTTAAGTACCAACTTAGCACTTAGTAAGAACCTAACACATCACTGAAGTTTAAGGTCCTTGAGATCAGGGACCATCACCTGCTTTTCTTTATATGCTTAGTATTTAACAACAGTTGTTACTCTTTAGGCCAGAAACTAAGTGAATTGGTGGGTGGGTGTGGCTAGCCCAATCTTTGTCTCAATTTTTACCTAGCTTTAATCACTAAATGAGTATTGCCTCAGTCAAACTGATCTGCTTAAGACCTTAGCTTAAAAGGTTTCCCACTGTGTCCAGAACTATCTCTAGTCCTTGTCTATATTTGACACTGGACCCATATGGTCTGGATGGGAAAAATGAGGCGTAGCCCACTCTCATTTAAATCTAACTCACATATCATGGCATCATCTCCCTGATATTATGGTTCCCATTGAGAACAAAGGTCAAACAACAGCCTAATACATGATAGGTGCTTAATAAAGGTTCCCTGACTGACCAAACATAGCCTTTTAACATTACATCCTATTTTTATAGAAGAAGAAATGAATACTCAGCAGTTTCTAAATGTATTGTTAATTATCTCATCCAATTTACTCATTTTTTTTTTTCCCATGCTATGGAAGCAATTCTCTCTCTGACATTCATGACTATGCACATAGTGCCTACAGAGGAAAAGATCTGAAGAGCATTTCTATCAGTTTCTAATTCATAGGGATACTGGTTTAACAGTGAGTTTCCTGTTTAAGAATTAAACATTCCTTTTAATTATTTATACTCAGCTGATATAAGTTGGTTAAGCTTTGACACAGGCTCCCCATGACATCTCAGTGACTCTTGGTGTCATTTTCAATAGTACATTCAATACACAAACTTTTAACACTTAATATATCACTCAAAACTCTCTTGTAAAAGCTAGTCTTTCCTATTCCAGGTAAAAAATGCTTTTACATTTTTATTATTATTTAGTAATGGTCATGTTCTCTTACCATGTATAATTTCATTTCAATGAAATGCCAATTTTGTCGGAATTATTCCCTGCAGGTTTCTACACACAAATGGTGATGCAATTGTAAAAGCATTGTTCTTAGAATCAGGAAGAATTGACTTCAAATCTGGTCATACACTTCAAAAGTATTTAAATCTATGGAAGTCACTTAACCTCAATTTGCTTCTTTTTCTACAACTTTAAAAGAGGAATAAGAAAAATTCCTAAGTACCAAGGTTGTTGTGAGGAGCAAATGAAATAGCATATAAAATGCTATGTAGACTTTAAAGTGTTTTATAAATGCCAGCTGGTAGTAAATATAGTAATAGCAGTATTGTTATGGTTATTGTTCAATAATTTCAGTCCAATTATTTGTGACCCTGTTTTTTTTTGTTTTTTGTTTTTTGTTTTGTTTTTGTTGTTGTTGTTGTTTGTTTGTTTGTTTGTTTGTTTGTTGTTTTTCTGGGGGAAAAAAAACCACCAGGGTGATTTGTCATTTCCTTCTCCAGCTCATTTTACAGATGAGGGAATTGAGGCAACAGAGTTAGTGACTTTTGTAGCTAGTAAATCTCTAAGGCTGAATTTGAAGTTCTGATTCCAGGCACCTTGTTCTATCTACTATGTTCATCTAGTTTCCCATAGTAGTTGTAGTTATATCTTTATTACTATTATGCAAGCATCATGTGTTTTAAATATTCATTGAGGAATTCAGATCTCAGAACATTTCCCCTAAGAAACAACATTGCAAAAGGGAGTTAAGCTATCTCACAATCTATTTCATCTCTAATGTAACTGAATTAGAAGTATAGTAGAGTTTTTGTGGAAGGCCTATGTTCAAATATCCCTTCAAACATTTAATAATGATGTGATTCTGAAAAGTCATTGGACTTCTCTGAAGCTCAGTTTTTTTATCTGAAAAATAGGGATAATAGCATCTAAATCACAGGACTATTGTGAAGATCAGATGAGATTATACATATAAAGCATTTTGCAAATTTAAAAGTGCAATTATTATTATATGACTATAGAACTGGATTTCTTTTCCAGAGTCAATTTCAATAAAATAAAGTATGCTTTTAATAAAGGTTTGCTAGAAAGAAATCCTGTGTCATATACCATATGTTTTATTTAGGTAGGCAGATTCAGAAAACTTGAATACTTTAAATTGATGATAATATCATTTGACTAAATTATAGAAGTGAGGAGGAAGGGAAACATGGTGCAATATAGGGAAAAAAAAGAAAAAATTTTCTTTTCATTTCCAGGATCCATGTCAACTTCTGTGCAAAATTTTACAAAAATTCTTTGGTGTTATCATGCTTACCTTTCTGTACCTCTCAAACCCTCACTACTTTCCCTATGTTTTTTAAAGCAGAACTGTATTTCACTATAGTGCCCCAAAGAACTTTAGGTTTCAAAAATCCCTATTTTTATTCCAACAAATTATTATTTGTATCAATGTAGTTAATTTCAACTAATTTAACAAAAATATAATTTGATTGGGCAAATTCAATTAGTCAGTATACATTTATTAAGTATTTATTTTCCAAGTATTATACTGAAAATACCAAAAAAAGGCAAAAAGAGCTTACAATCTAATGGGAGAAGACAACATATTAAAAAGAAGTTGAAAATGGAATTTGGTAAGGGTTTCCCAGGAGCATGATAAAGTAGGAAATTATAAGATATTTGCCCTGCAACCCCTCAGGGAATATGGAAGAAGTTGTTTGATATCCAACCATCAACTTGCCCTGTCAGAAGTAAGAGAGGGTCCCAAGGTACTGAGATCACTGAAGAAAGAAATGTGAGTTTCAGGAATTGATTTCATTTTGCAGGAAATATAATTCACATTAATATATGAATGACTGATAGCCACCATAAAGTTTATTGAAAATTATCATTGTTAATTGAAATAATTAATTGATGAAATTTCAAACAGTATAACAAAGAAAAATAAAACATTCATCCAGAGTTAGGAAAAAGATTTTAGGTAAGGAACTACCACACAGATGAACACAAGCTGGAAATATGTCCCTGAAGTCAGTTCCATCCAAGCTCTTCCTATTTATTGTTCACAGAATCTTATCTTCTATTTAGGAATCTACATATTTAGGGAGTTCTAAAAATTCATTACATAATTTTTTTTCATAAAACTTCTTATATTAGTGTTTTGGAGCTTCTGATGCTAGAGAAAGAATTCAACTGAGACAGTGACAGGAGGAGGCAATTGGAAATAAGGAAGGGAAGAGAGAGAGAGAGAGAGAGAGAGAGAGAGAGAGAGAGAGAGAGAGAGAGAGAGAGAGAGAGAGAAGACACAGACAGACAGACACAGACAGAGAGAAGCAGAAAGACAGCAGAGACACACAGAGAAAGAGAGAAAGAAACAGAGAGAGACAGAGACAAAGAGAAACAGAGACAGAGACAAGCAAAGACAAACATGGAGTGAGATAGAGACAGAGAAACAGAGAGACAGACAACAGCGAAAAAGAGAGGTTGAGACAGAAAGAGGCATTCGAGATACAGAGAGGCAAAAGAAAGACAAAGAAAGAAAAAACATTGAGAAACACAGAGACAAAGAAAGAAAGATAGGCAGAGAAAAACACTGAGGAGAGAGAAAGACAGACAACACACACACACACACACACACATACACAGAGACAGAGACAGAGTCAAAGAAACAGAAACAGACAAAGGAAAAAAAAAAAAAACAAAACAGAAAGATAAATGGACCAAGAGCAGTGTCATAAAAGCAAAAGAGATCTAGTCTAGGGAAGAAAATGGTCTATTAGAATAAAAAAACTGAAGAGAAGAGAAAGATGAGGTAGACTGAGATAAAGTTTTTCAAGTTAGCAGTTAAACACTGGCAAGGATGTAAAGTTATGGGGTTGAAAGGCAAAGTGTAAGAATGTTGCTGGTAAGAAAATGGAGGCAAGAAGCATAGACATTTTATTCTAGACATTTGACAGTTGAAAGAGAGGAGAGATATAGGAATTGAAAACTTGAAAGAGTGTCATTGTCTAAAAGTCAGAGATTATTCTCAGTGGAGGTAGATTAAGAAGAAACAACTTTGTTAGGAAAGGGCAAAAACAAACAAATCCTTGATCAATGTGACCAAATCATGAGGGAGAAATTAAAAAAAAAAAAAATACAGATTTGTGCACAAACCACACACAAACATAATTATGTTTGTAAATTGGTGTCTGACAGAAAACCCGATGAAAAGGGCAAATGCTTTGATTGGAAATGATAGCTATTTAACAGTTGCTTTCTTAATATCTCTTCCCTGATGAACAACTATGTCCAGTGACCTGGAAAAACCCTTCAATAATCATACTGCACATTGGTCAACCAAATGTGTGCTGCTAGTGATTAAATCCTAAATCTCAAAATGCCATCATCACGTGATTAGAGTGGTCAAGCAAAGACAGGCAATCTGTAGCATTTCATTTAAATTCTATCTTAATAGTGCTTCTAATGCATCTTTGGATATTCATATGTATGTCAATTACAACGGGATTTATTCAGTGCAATTGAGACAGCAGGACAGCAGTATACAACAGAGCAATGGAATAATTGGAGCTTTATGAGCTCCCAGATTCCTCAGCCAACCACCTGCTCCTCTCATAGGCATCCCACATAAGTAGCATTGTTCCAGTGATTCTGGCATGTGCTAAATACTATTTAGGACAGGATTAATAGAGTGAATGGACATTACTTCCCAAGGAGCCTCTGTCTTGCATTTTCCTGTAGCTCTCTTCTGGCGGGTCATGTCCTAGAATTTCAGAAATTGCTTGTTATACAAAACTAAAAGGGATTATTACTTTGCCTTCTTACCACAACTGACAAGTCCAAAACTCAAAAAATGTCATTACTTTTTATATGTATAATAAATAGCAATAGATTTGACTATAATGAAGCATGAGGCATAAAACTATGGCAAAATAAACCTGGATTCTTAAGATTTGTTTTTGTCAGCGTCATCATCTTCAGATACAAGGACAAAAAAAAAAGAAAGACAATAATAGAGTGGAATACACTTTAGAATTTAGGGAATGAGAAGATCTAAGTTAGCTCTGATGTTAACTTCCTATGTGAACTGAAACATATCTGTTACCTTCTCTAGGTCTCAGTTTCCTCATCTGTAACATGAAATGATTGGACCAGATGATATCTGAAGACCTTTAACGAACTAAATCTAAGTTTCTAAGAATTATGATTACATCTTGTTTTTATAGAACTTTTTGAGGTTTACAAATTGCTTACCCACACAACCACCCAGGGAGGAAGGTAGTAATAAAAGGACAATTTAGGCTTAAGTTGTGTCAATAGCTCTTCAATTAGAAAGGTTCCACCTCATAGTGATGCTATTTTGAGCTTTCAATGTCTGCTTAGGGTTGACTCTTTTAATAATAGGGCCCATTCATAGTGAGACCATTTTTTGGCACAGCAAATTTCAAATATCATCCAGAATTACAGAATGATTTCATCATGCATTGGTGATAGAAATATGGACAGATTGTTTTGATACTTACTTTTGATACTTACTTTTTGATACTTTGATGCTTATTTTTTGATACAAAGAAACACTGAAAATTTACTTGTCCCATGCTGTCATTAAATCTTCACATCTTCTCTCTGGCCCTGGGAATCTCCCAAGGATGCACAAGTTAATACCAGGAGTTTGCTTTACACAAGTCTAAATTACTTTTAGAGCTAAGGAATTTCTCCCTTAAACACTTTGGAAGGGTCCATATCACAAAAGTTACAGAAGTTTGAAATATTCAATATTCATTAACCCAGTACTAGAATTCAAATTTAATAAATATTTGAAGCATCTACCATGTAGCAATCTCATTTCTAATCCATGTTCTTCTACCCTTCCTGATGCCAGATTCTATTTTCATTTTCATTTTTTGTTTTATTTGGTTTTGTTTGAGGTGGAATGTTGTTCATGGAAGAACTTCACTATCAAAAAAAGTGGTCTTCCTGTACTCCAATTTCTCCCAGAATAGACTCTGTTGTAGAAGTTTTCTCCTCTAATTGTAAACATATACTTCCTCCATCATGAGGGTATAATTCAGTGGGAGCCCCTTCCCAATTTAGTTTGATTTCACCCTCTTTTTCTCCTTGTTTTAATCCCTTCTTTCACATTTGTCATTCTTCTGTATTCTGTTTTCTTTCTGAAAAATAGTAAAAGTTATTTCCCATTTGTCCATCATGGACTTAATTAGGATACACTGACCATTACCATCTTCTTCCACTCTTACAACTCCTGTGCCCTTCTATTCTGCAGTTTTGTACCACCAAAAGCATTGTTTCATTTTTAGGAAGTTATGAGGTTTAAGCCATGGTATTTCAATTGTTCCTTTGCCATTAGTCATCTTATTTCTTTAAATTCTATGTTTCCATTTATAACTTTATTTATATAAAATTTTAAATTTTATCTACTTATTAACTTCATAGTTTAGACTTTTGCTTTTCTCCCCAAAACTTATTCTTTAAAGATAAAATAAATTTTCTCTTAACTGTTTCCTTGGTCAGAAAATCTATTTAATCTTATGATCCTATGTTTTGGAGTATTTGCTAGTTGAGTATTATACTTACCATTGTTTCTTGTTCTTTTGGTTTTTTAAGTTATCTCAAATGTATGTCTTTCATTGAAAGTTTATCTTTTTTTCATTAATGATTAAACTCAAGAATTGTTTAATTATTGTGAATTGCATTTCAAACTCTTACTTTTTAAAATATAATTTTCTCTTCTGTATGTTCTAATAGATACTGAATAGCTTTAAATATTCATATTTCCTTTCTTTTATGGTTGAAGATTTCTTTCCATTTGAAAATTTTGGTTAATAGTCACTTAAATTACTAAATTATTTTCTGCATTCAAACATTATAATATTCTTTCATTTGTCCTGTGGTATTATATTCAGGTTTTTCAATTTGTCATGTTTTTCTGGGAGACCTATGATCCTTAAATTGTCTGTTAATTTTCTCATGCATTTGTCCTTTTATTATTGAGATTACACATAGATTTTGTGCTTCCTCAATTATTGTTGAAATATCTTTTGCAATATTTATTTAGAAAAAATTATGGTCTTTTTGAGACTTAATTTTAAACCATTTAATTTTAGAGTCCTCTATTAACTTACCTGCTTGTGCGCTAGATTTTTAAATTAATTTTTTTCTTGAAATCAAACTTTTTTCCCCCAATTACCTCCCAATTTCTCATTTCCCACTCCACCTCTTTTAGTGATGGTTATACTCCTAATACAGGAATGCAAATCTGATTCAGCCTCTTCTACTTTACATATTAAACTTTTTTTTGTCTTCAGCCCAGGGCCCAATTTAGGACTGGGACTTCAATGACAGGACTTACTTTATCTTACTTAATTCTCCCTTTTTATCAGATAAGCCCAGTTAAGTTTTGTATACAGAAGGATAAATCAGTTGCATTTTGAGAATAAGGGATTTAAAATTTATGGTAGAGATCATGACTACAAACCTCAATTTGAGTTATCTGCTCAAATTTATAATTGAAACCCTGGAAGGAGGTAAGATTTGCAATAGAAACACAACAGAGAAAAGAAAAATCCAAAATCATACTGACCCATTGGTCTAGGTTGGGGACTTTTTGTAGAGTATAAAGTGGACTTTGATTTTATTGGTTATGAAAATCCTAAATGAGGCAACTTTGTCTATAAGTCTGTATCTCCCCTATAATCTATAATCTTGCCCCTCTAGGCAATAACTCTTACTGGGAAATAGAAATTTACCCAGTGTCAGAGTCAATATTTATTAGAGGCAGACTTTAAACTTCAAGCCAGCTCTCAATCCACTCCATGCTCAATTTCTTATTCTTTATAATTGACAAGAAATTCCACTTCCTAAACTTGATGACCAATCAGAAGCCTAAGGGGAATGCTTCTTACAATGAAAAAGGCATTTGAATAATGAGTAGAACTAGGAGAACATTGTATACAGTAATAGCAATTTTGTGAGACAATCAACTTAACTTAGTTCTCATCACTAGAGATAATTCCAATAGACTTGGGCTGAAAAATGACATCTATATCCAGAGAAAGGACTATAGGGACTGGATATGAATTGAAGCATACTAGTTTCATTTTATTCCCTTTGTTTTTGTTTTTCCCTTTTATTCTGATATTTTTATTTGACTTATATGGAAATATATTTAAAATGATTGTACATGCATAACTTATATCTGATTGTTTGCTATCTGGGTGGGGAGAGAGGAGGAAGAAAGAGAAAAATCTTACAAAAATGAATGTTAGAAATTCTCTTAAAAATTATTAAACAGGGAAAAAAAGAAAGAAAAAACCCTTTTGTTCTCAAACCATAATACCTTCATTCAAAACATGCCTCTGACAGTTTTGTGCCTCTCTGTCATTTGCCAAGTCATTTCATTTCTTTGGTTTTCAGATTTCTTCATATTTATAATGATAGATTTGAACTAGATAACTTCTCAGATTGCTGCCAGCTCTTGGTCAATCATCCTTTTGTGATGGTCACAGCTGTTAGGCAATATAAGTAGCCATGGCTAGAACAAACCTAGAAGGCAGCTGGATTCCATCCCAGGTTCTCATGACTTAAATGATACCACCATATGTGCTGATCAAAAGCATAAAATAGATTTGTCATTTATATTTCTCTGACATTCTTGCTAATAAATAATATTTTTTTTAATGTAGCAAAATAAATAAGTTCAATTTATTTTGACCAAGGAGGTGTGTATATGTGTATGTTCACATGGAGGATGATTCCCAATCTTATTGGGAATGCTTCTAATCTTTCCTCATTTTATATGATGTTTGATGATGGTTTTAAATAGATTCTATTGATCATTTTAAGGAAAACTCTATTTCTATCCTCTCTAGTGTTTTTAATAGGAATGGGTGTTGAATTTTGACAAATGAGTTTTTTGTATCTATTGAGATAATCATATGATTTGTGTTAGATTGGTTAGTTGTAAATCTATCTGGCTATGGAGATTTTTTCTTAGGGAGTTGACTAATAATGTGTTCAATTTCTTTTTTTCTAAAATGGGGCTATTTAAGTAATTTATTTCATCCACTGTTAATCTGGACAATGTAGATTTTTGTGTGTGTTAATCCATTTCACTTAGATTATCAGATTTAATGGCAACTGTAGTTGGGCAAAATATCTCCTAATTATTGCTTTAATTTCCTCTTTTTTGGTGGAAAGTTCACCCTTTGAATTTTTGATTCCAGAAATTGGTTTTCTTTTTTTTTTTCCTTTTTAAAATTAAACTACCTAAACATTAGTCTTTTTTTTTTCATAAAACCAAATCTTATTTATTTTTTTTTTTTTTTAGTTCAGTAGGTTCCTTACTTTCAAATTTTATTAATCTCCCCTTTCATTTTCAAGAATTTGAAATTTGGTATTTTATTGGGGGATTTCAATTTGTTATTTTTCTAGCTTTTTTAGTTGCATGCCTAATTCATTCTTCTTTCTTCCTATTTTATTCAAGTTAGCATCTAGAGATAGAAAATTTTTTTCTAAGAACTACTTTGCCCAATAGACTTTGAACAGAAAATGCCATCTGCATCTAGAAAAAGAACTAAAGGAGACTGAATGTAAATTAATACATACTATGTTCACTTCTTTTTTTTTTTTTTCAGTTTTTTTTTTTTTTAATCTCTCCCATGGTTTTTCCCTTTTTCTCTGATTTTTCTCTCTCAACATGATTCATAAAGCAATGTGTATTAAAAATAAATAAACTTACTACAATAAAAATGCTTTGATTACACCCCATTAATTTTGATATGTCATCTTATTATTGTCATTCTCTTGGATTAAATAATTGAGTGTGTCTATGATTTATTGTTTTACTCATTTTTAAGGATTAGGTTATTTAACTTCCAATTAATTTTTGATCTATTTTTCTCTGGCCCTTTATTACATGTAATATTTATTGCACCATAATCTGAAAATATAGATTTACTATTTCTGCTTTTTTGCATTTTATTTTGAGGCTTTTATGCCCTAATACATGGTCTGTTTTTGTCTAGCTTCTGTGTATCACCATGAAAAAAGAATGTTCCTTTCTGTTCCTATTCAATTTTCTCCAAAGTTCTATCATACCTAACTTTCATAAAATTTTATTTAACTCCTTAACTTCTTACTTATTTTGTGGTTTAATTTATCTAATTCTGATAGAGCAAGGTTGACATCTCCACTCGTGAGTTGTGCTGTCTATTTCTTCTTGCACCTCTCTTAACTTCTCCTCTAGGAATTTGAATGATATAGCACTTGGTGCATATACATTTAATATCATTATTACTTCATTGTTCACAGTACCTTTTATCAAGATGTATTTTGTTTCCTTATCTGCTGTTTTAATTAGATCTATTTTTACTTTAGTTTATCTGAGATCAGAATTTCAGAATTGCTACCCTTGCTTTTTTTTTTTTTTTTTTTTTTTTTTTAACTTCAGCTGAAGCATAATAAATTATGTTTCAGCCTTTTACCCTTAACTCTATATGTGGCTCTCCGCATCAACTATGGATGTGCCTCTCCACATCAAATGTGTTTCTTGTAAGCAACATATTGTAGGATTCTGTTTTTTTTTTTTTTTTTTTTTTTTTAATCCATTTTGCTATTAGCTTCCATTTTATGGAAGGGTTCATCTCATTCACATTCAAAGTTATGATTACCAGCTTTGTATTTCTCTACATCCTATTTTTTTCCCTATATATACTTTTTCCCCCCACTTTCTACAATGTCCTCAATAGTTTTGTTTTTTTTTTACCCACTCTACCCATTAACGTATCTTTTATCCAACCTCCCCAATTCTCTTACCTTTTGTCCCCTAGAGATTTTGTCCTTTCTTCTATCCAACCCTCCCTTTTCTTTCATCTTTCTCTTCTTTCTTTTTTATAGGGCTAGATACATTTCCAAACTCAACTGAATGATTAAGTTATTCTCTTAGAGCCCAAACTGATGAGATCAAGCTTCCCCTTTTTTCCCCTCATTTATACTAGGTCTTTTGTGCATCTTCGTGTGATTTAATTTGTTCCCTTTTTCCCCTCATTTATAATAGGTCTTTTTTTGCATCTTCAATATATTTAATTTGTTCCATTATATCTCCCTTTTTTTCCTCTTTCAAAGTTGATATATTTTTCTTTGATATCATCACATCAGAGTCCATTTACAACCATTCCTTCTGTCCATATGATGCCTACTTCTGTCTGCCCCACTAACAGATACACTCAAGAGTTACAAATTTCTTTTTCCCATCTAGAGATATAAACAGTTTAATCTTTACATAACATATATTACCCCCTGTTTACCTTTCTATGCTTCCCTTGAGTCCTATGTCTGTATATTAAATTTTCTGTTTAGTTCTAATTTTTTCAATAGAAATTATTGAAAGTCTCTTACTTCATTGAAGATTCATTACATCATCTGAAAGAAGATACTCAGTTGTTGTGACCCTGGATATCTTAGAATCAGCCTGAGTCAGGATAAGCAAAAGTCTTTATTCTTGTTCTTTTGGGATCGCCTTCAGAGGATTAGATATAGAAATCTCTCCACCTCCTTCCTCTCTCTCTACAGCCAAAGAATGAATCCTCTCCTCCTACTCCACCCACTGATCTTACTTCCCCTTCTTTGTCCACACCCATTGATCAAGCCAGCACAGAATAGTTAAGTAGGATTATCCTCCAAACATGTTAATAGAGAATTGTCCAATTGCTAATTAGCCTCAAGTGCTAGGTTACCTTGCATCTGCTCAGTTGTAGCCCTTTACACTCAGTCTTGCTAGGTAGTTAATTCTTGGTTGTATTCCCAGGTGGTTTGCCTCTTAGAATAGGGTATTCCAGGCCCTCTAAACCTTTATTGTAGAAGCAGCCAGATCCTGGATAAT
Organism: Sminthopsis crassicaudata; assembly: GCF_048593235.1. Lineage (NCBI taxonomy): Eukaryota > Metazoa > Chordata > Mammalia > Dasyuromorphia > Dasyuridae > Sminthopsis > Sminthopsis crassicaudata. The sequence goes on along the minus strand of NC_133617.1, from coordinate 156,780,735 downwards.
CTTGACTGTTGATTCTTGATATTTAAATTGTTTTTGTCTGGCTGCTTGCAATATTTTTTCCTAGAAATTGTGGTTTTGCAGTTTTGCAACAAGTTTATTGGGATTTTCATTACAGGATTTCTTTCCAAAGGTGATTGTTGGATTTTTTCAATGACTATTTCCCTCTCTGTTTCTAGAATATTGGGGTGGTTTTCCTTTACAATCTCTTGAAGAGAGAGGTTCTTTTTTTGAGCATGGCCTTCAAGTAATACCAATAATTTTTAAATTTTGTCTTTTGGATGTATTTTCCAGTTCAGCTGTTTTTCTAATAATGTATTTCACATTTTCACATTTTCTTCCAATTTTATATTCTTTCTAGTTTGTTTGTATGATTCTTCATTTCTCATAGAGTCATAAGCTTACATTTATCCCATTCTATTTTTTAATGTGTGATTTTTTTTTTGTATTTCTTTTTCCATATTCCAATTTTTTCTTTTGAATTTGTCCAAATGTATTTTTTTTTAAGGAATTGCCTTCCTTTTCCAAGCTGCATACTTTTTATTTCTCTTATGATTTTTTTCTTCTAACTCTCTTATTTGCCTTTTAAAGATTTTTATAAGTACTTCCATGAAAACTCTTTGGCTTTAGACCCTTTTATATTACTCTTTGAATTTTCCTTTGTGAATATTTTGTCCTCATCTCAGTTGGTGTTTTGGTCACCATAATATCCTTCCTATGATCAAGGTTTTTTCTGTTTCTTGCTCATTTTCATTCATTTTCTTTTTTTTGTGTGTGCTTTTATGGTCTAGCTCTGCTAGGGGTAAAAGGGGCATTGTGCCAACCTTCCTGTGCTTGGTCACACTAAGTGAATTCTTTTTAAATTTGTCTGTATGCCTAGAGTTCATATAATACATTTTCCATATAATATAATATCCTGTTTAATATTTCTGAGATGGAGGATATGCTCTCATTACCCCTTGTCATTTATCTTTTCACATCCCTTAATTTCAAATCCCCTCATCTCCTTTTCAATAGATTTCTCTAAAATCCAAGGATAGGAAGAGACAATTGTATATAGTCTCAGAACCTACAGAATAAGGATTTGTGTTTTTAGGTTTTTTTTTTTTTCTTCATTTTTTCATTTAAATTTTTTTTTAATTTTTATTTCATTTATTTATTTATTCATTCATTTATTCATCTATTTATATATTTGCAAGTGGAATTTTTTTTTTATTGATTTGTCCATTAAAGACTCATTTTTAAAAAATTTCATTCTTTGATTTGGTAGAAGTTTGGAGTTTATTATTTTTTTTCCAAGATAGACATAGAAGTTGTAATTAGCTACAGTATTCTCTAAAACTTTCTTTGAAGTATGTAGTATAATAACTGTTAGTATGAAAGATAAGGTATTTACAAAGTAAGATCCTTCTGTAACATTCCTTGAGAGCCCTCAATCTTGACATATACTTGATATAATCTAGAATCCCAGATAAGCACTTAGAAGAGAGGGTAGGTTTGCTTCTAGGTGTTTATTATGGAGGGACCCTCTCCAACTCTTAGAATATGTCCTGCTTGATTTCAATTCATTACATGGTAGTTCAAGAACATTCTTTTAGACATGAGTGAAAAAGTGTCCAGTACTATGAAACAATAAAAAATCTTCTGGTTAATTGAGGGAGCCAGAAGAGCAACAATAACAGAGAGGGTAAGTATAAAATGTTCAAGTAAACATTTTACCTTGCTTTCTATTTCTGGTTGTTTTAGGAAAAGAAAGACTGCTGCTTGCTGGGACTAGGAAAGAATAAAGCTACCGTATTTCCACTCAATTGAGCATAATCAGAACTTTAGCAGCTCAGTGCTATAAAATGATGGAATTTTTAGTGAGGGGATAAGTAATTAGTTACCCCCTGGGGACTCAAAAATCCAATATGAATGGAAATTGGGGAAAGAACCCCAAATGAGTTCTTCCTTCTTTCCTTTTTTCCTCTCTTCCTACATTTTTCCCTACCTCCCTCCTTTATTCCCTTGCTTTTCTAAATATTTGTGAGCTAGCTTGTTTCTTTCCTTCATTTTTTTCTGCTGGGATTATTTCTTTAAGTAGGCAGCTCTATAAGTATTACAAAACTGTCTCTATCAAGAAGGAAGTAACATGTAAATGAGTAATTGAGCTTTAGAATCATGAACTAGTTTAATTCATGGGTTTTTTCTTGTCACTCTCAATTGTTAAAGTCTATACTTTGGTACACATAGAGCTAAATAAAATCCAACCAGAAAACTGTGTTTGACCTTAGTTCAAGAACTTTTTTAAAGTTTCTGGGAACTCCATACACTAGGAACCTGCTGTAATACACATGAATGTATTTTTAAATTTGTGATTTTACTTTCAAGATAATAAATCATTGCTATCTACAGATAGATCATTTTAGTTGCTGCTGTTCAGTAATTTCAGTCCTGTTTCATTCTTTGTGACCCCATTTGGGGTTTTCTTGGCAAAGGAAATGCAATGGCTTGCTATTTCCTTCTCCAGCTCATTTTAGATATGAGGAAACTGAGGCAAACAGGAAAAATTGATTTGCCCAAGGTCACATAGCTAGTGAGTATATACTAGATTTAAATTCATTTTTTTCCTGATTCTAGGCCTGACATTCTATCTGCTATGCCACCTAGCTCTCCTATGCATGATTACAGGAAGGCCAGTATTCCTTGAACTAGAAGAGAAATTAAAGCTCATTTAGTCTCAATACTTTGCTTTAAATATCCTTGTCTCACAGCTATTCAACAATACAAATTAGTACAAATAAGCAGGTCTTCTAACTTGGAGGTTCAGTTCTCCTTCTCCCATATTACAATTGTGAAATTGACTTTCCACCGATTTTTGCCTAATTCATTCCTTATTGGATAATATCTATATCATACCCACGTATAAAATGATAAGATAACTGGTTGATATTAATAATAATAACTATTTCATAGAGGCATTTTTTGTTTGAGTGTCAAGATATTTTTATATAAAATCAGTTTGAGGAGATTTATTTTTTGACTTGAAGTTTTTGATGATTGAATTATCTACTTCCAATTTGCTTTGCTTGCACAGTTTCTCATGATTCTTATGAAGATGCCTTTATTTTTACACTGATTCTAGCATCTTTAGAATGGAGTTCAAATATCTTCTAACCTCTAAAGAAGGCAGAAAAGCAAATACATTGAAACAATGAATTTGAAATTATACTTTCTCCACAGAAACATAGTCCAAACTTTTGACTGGCTTAGGTATTAACTGATTAGAATATATTGGACAAAAGCAGATATGAGGAAATTTGATAGAGAAAGTATTAAATATTTTATTAAGGTTAAAAAAAAACTAAACATCTCTTTGTAGCAATTTGTTTTATATTATCTTGATCCCTGGAAAGAGCCTGTTAAAATTTAGCTACTTTCAGAAAGCATTCATTCCCACAAAATTCATTTCTGATTATTACATAGTCAAAAAAAAACCTTGCAGCTGCCTCTTGGTTGCATTCAATACATTGCTACCATGCATAAAGCAGATTTCTAAACCTTCACTCTTCATTTGAGTGAAGTTTTCCATAAATTCTGGCATAGATCTCATCACAGGATTTCTGTTGGTTTGTTCTTTTGACTTCAAAAAATTAATAATAGCTCAGCTTGTTAATTCCTTCTTTAATACTTCATTACCTAAGGAGGGAAAAAGTAGACAATTTCTGTGAGTGATGTCAAGGCAACGTGCTCTTGGCTACATGTTGACTTGAATGGAAGAGTTGAAGGTCTCTCTCCTTATTCACACACATAGTATGGCTTCAACTGCTCATTAAAATGTGTGCATCAAGGAAAAAAAGAGAGGAAAAAAAAGATTGCCTTTTATTTTATTAGTTCTTTTTCAATGAACACCTAGTCCATCCAAATAAAAGTTCATGTCTTCACTACATAGGTAGCATATACTACGAAATTGTAGAATAACTGCATATACTACAAAATTGACCACATTTATTTTCTCTCTTTTGTTTTCCTTCATCCCCATTATATGTAAGTGATATTTTAGCATATTCTGCCATGGTTAGAGCAGATCTCAAAATTTTTTTCAGTTCTTAGGGAAATGTTTTTAGAAAAATATTTAAATTGTAGGAGTCACTGAGTAAGGTAATCAAAATGGTGAAATGTTTTGGATTCATGAAGATCTATATTGACAGGAAGATTTTTGTTTCAAGGGAAGCAAGAGAAGGAAAGACTTGAAACTCATATGACAATTGTGTTAGGTTTTTGAGACAGAACCATTAGAAGAAGAAATGAGTTTGCTTTGTTTAACTCCAAAAGACAGAACTATGAGTAATAGGAATTGAGAAGAGGATATTATAGATCTCTTAAAAGGAAAATTTTTCCTAATGATTAGATTCTTGTTGTTGTCCTCCCTTTTCCAAGGCAACCAAAATGACATCATTATGTAAGAATTGTGTTACAATCTGTCTGACTGGCTGATCAGACCAATACTAGCTCAGAATTCTCAGCTATGACTTGGACACAAATACTTCATATGAACACTTGGTATAGTTTCTCTAATTTTGTGTATTTTGCACTTCCTTTGAGCTGTTTAAATTTTGCTTTGTTTATCTTTGATAAGGGCACACCATGCTGGGCAGTCCTGTGCTAGTATCTCCCATATCATACAATCAAGTCTAAAGTTCTTAAGAAAGACATTAGGGTGTCCTGGTATAGGTTTTTTCTGACCACCTTGTGAGCACTTTCCCTGGATTAGTTCTTCATAATTTTTTTTTTTTTTTTTTTGGCAAGTATACATTTGGTATTTGAATAGTATGATCACCCCAATGGAATTGTGCTCTCTGCAGTAGAGTTGAAATTCTTGGCAGTTTAGTTTGAGAGAAAGGACCTCAGTGTCTGGTATCTTATCTTGATCTTCAAAATATTCTTAAGACAGTTCAAATGGAAGTGGTCCAGTTTCCTGGCATGGCACTGGTATACTTCCCAGGTTCAACAGGCATACAACAATGAGGTCAGCACAATGGCTCTCTAGAGTAGACCTTCAATTTGGTATCAGTGTTAAACCTCTTCTCTTCCACACTTTCTTTCAGAGCTTCCCAAACACTGAGCTTGCTCTGGCAATGCATGTGTTAATTTCATTGTCAATGTGGATATTCCTGTAAAGTATATTGCCAAGGTAAGTGCACTTATCCACAGCATTCAAAACTTCACCACTTACTGCAACTTACTGTAACTTCAGAAAATAATTCCTAAAGTGGAATGAACCACCACCAAGAGAAACAATAAATTATACTTTGTTGGCTATCTTCAATCAAAAGTACTTATCATTCATATAGAGAATTGTTTTTCAGTTATAATGTTGAATATATAAACACCAAGATTCTTCCTAACACTGAAATTCTAAGTGTCTGAAAAAATAACGACAAAAACATACATTGATGAACATCTAAAGTAATTTTCCTTTTTGTCATAAGATAACAAAGTTTATTTCAGATTTGACACTTGACAAATAAAACAATCAAATTTCAAACTAAAATGAACTAATTAAAGGGAAACATTTTTTTTTCATATAAAATAGATCACTGGATAATCTGACAAAAAGGAATGCTTTGTAATATATTTTTGTTTTTATATTGGCCTATAGTTCAGTTGTAAGTGAGTTTCATAATGTTCCAAACAAAATAACAAGAAACCACTGAGAGCCACTTCTGAAGATAATGGCTTGATTATATGGCATATAAAGAAAATATTGTAACTCAAATTAGTTAGTACAGAACATCTGGTTACATATACTTGCCATCCCTTTCTAAGTCATAGTTTATCTGGGATGGTCATATCTCAGTTTCTTCTGAGTATTGAGTATACAGCATTAAGAATAAAAATAAATAAAAGCTTTAACTAAATAAAAGTATTTTAGACAGGGGAAGATAATAGTGATAAAGGAATAGAATAAAAAACCTACCCACCATACAGAAGATGAAATGGGGATAGGTTGTGAATGGATATAATCAAGCTTTTACTGTATCACTTCTAAATGTGCAATTTTGAAAAATAATCTGCTTATTTCATCCATAAACTCAGTTAACATATTGTAATTATTTGCCATGAATACACTGAAATTGTGCACCATCTGGAAAATGATTTTAGTTTGTTTTGCAAATTCATAAGGTAAGGAAGAGATTTGACACTCAAAAAGATGGAACAGTCTAAGAATTTACTTAATCATAAAATAGTTCTATTAATATGGAATATATGTGCTAAAAATCGAATAATATATAACAACTTAGGCATCTATTGTGCATCTAAGACTAAGACAAATAATGTAGAATGTGCAAAATAAATGTAAGAAATATCTTTTTGCATGAAACTAAACTTCTAAAAAGTTGTTAGAATATTTAAATAATGATAATAAGTCATTTTTGTAGCACTTTGACATTTATATTATCTTTTTCTTGGTAATGTTATACAGTATTATTGATCCATCTTGCAGACAAAGAAACTGAGGTTTAGAGAGTAAATAATTAGACTATGGCTACATAGCAAGTTTCTATACTTGAATGTATTTTTGTTACTATCTTCTCCATGCTTTCTTATTCTGGAAAATGCTTATCACTGTCTTTTAGAAAATTTCAGTGGAAAATCTGACAAAGATGGTAGAAGCCTTCTCTAGCTTTGCTTTTGTTCTTAATTATGTGGATATCATTATCCAAATTATGATATACAATATGATAGAAAACTTATAATGTTTATTTCTTTGTGTATATACACATATAATGGGAAACTACTCAGTGAAGCCCAGTCTTCAGAATATGTATGCTGGAACTCTATCCTTCCAGAAATCAGCAAGAGTCAGGATCACTAAACGTCTTTATTCTAGATCTTTACCGTCGCCTCCAACGCCAGGTCACGAGTGCAAGTGAGTGTGAGTTCCACCACCCAAGTTTCTCTTGCTCCTCCCACACAAGTCACTTCCCTCTCTTTGTCTCACCAATCAAGTCAGCACAGAACAGCTGGGGAGGGTCAACCTTAAACAAGTTAATAGGGAACCGTCCAATTGGCAATTAGTCTCACGTGCTTCATCATCCAAGTGCATTGCTCAGTTCTAGCCCTTTACATCTCCCGCTTTCTTTTGTTTTAGACCACAGGAGGTCGCGCCATCCCTGACCTTTCAGGGAGATGAGAACCCCAAAAAGGAGGTGATCACTTCCCCCCTGACTTCTCAGGAGGGGAGATGAAAGCACTAAAAAGGAGATAATCACGCCCTCCCTGACATCTCAGGAAGGGAGATGAGAAGCACCAAAGAGAAGTGGGGATTTGCTAGCGGGTTTCTGGATTGAAGGGCCTTATTAGAGACAAGTATGCACAAACCCATCAGCATGGGAGTTATTACACAAGCACATAGCAATAACGCAGAGGCTATTAGTGGTGACTCTCCCCACAATCAGTGCAGACTCGATGTGGTGTAACAAACAGGAATTGTACATGCAAATAGTGATATAACAAACAATATAAATCAACATGGTATTGTAAGAGATTTCCAGAAGTCCTAGAAGGAGGGTATGTAGACACCAGACACACATACCCCTTCTTCAGCAACCAAGAAATAGTCCAAAACCAATCTATTGTCCATTGCTTCATTGTTAGGGAATCCAATGATCCCCACAAGTTTTTGAAATCCCACATCAGTCTTTTTATATGTTAGGGAATCCAATGATCCCCACAAGATTTTGAAGTCCAGCAACAGTCTTATGATGCCTCAGAGAATCCAATGATTCCCGAGGACTTTCAGTCCTACAATAGTCTTATGATGCCTCAGAGAATCCAATGATTCCTGAGGACTTTCAGTCCTACAACAGTCTTATGATGCCTCAGAGAATCCAATGATTCCCGAGGACTTTCAGTCCTACAATAGTCTTATGATGTCTCAGAGAATCCAATGATTTCTGAGGATTTTCAAGTCCAACAGTTTTTGATGTCCATGGGTCAAACTCCATAACTGCCAGGTTCTTTCAGTGGTGGGCACAGTCAGCAACGGAACCACCCGATGTTTCTTGGGCCTTCTCCTTCGTTTCAAGGGTCTGCTCTGTCTCTCTCCGATGGACAAGGCGAATACGGCTCGTTGGCACCCATCTGATTCCTTCTCCATCTGTGGAGATACAAGCAAACCCTCTCCCCCAAGCAGTTAACCTATCTGGTCCCTTCCATTCACCACTTTCTGGGTCTCTCCACATCACTTGGCGATTATCTAAAGACAGTGGAGCTGCTCGCACTGGACACTGCCCTTCCGGTGAGTTATAAAACCTGTCTGCTGGAGCCAGTGCATCTTTGTCAAAAATTAAAAAATTAATGGTATAGAGAACTAAATTTAGAAGTTCTCTAGGGTTACCCGTGGCTCCCCCTTTCTTTTGTTTTTGGAGGAGTGTCTTAATATCTCTGTTTCTTCTCTCTACTATTGCCTGCCCTTGAGGATTAAAGGGTATGCCCGTGGTGTGTAAAATCTTATACTGTGCACAAAAGTGTGTAAAATGTTTAGATGTATATGCAGGTCCATTGTCTGTTTTTATTGCTTGTGGCACGCCCATAATTGCAAATGCTTGTATAAGGAATTCAGTGACCACTCGGGCTGTCTCTTTTGCTGCTGGTATTGCAAATGTGAATCCTGAAAAGGTGTCTACCACGACATGGATAAAAGATAGACGACCAAAAGATTTATAATGGGTCACATCCATTTGCCAAATTTCATTAGGTCTCAAACCACGAGGGTTCTTCCCTGGAGGGAGTGTAGGAGCATGGAAAGGAAGGCAAGCTGTACAGGCTTTTACTATGCTCCTAGCTTCTTCTCTTGTTATTCCAAACTGCAAACGTAAAGCTCGGGCAGCCTGATGATATTTAGAATGAGACTCTTGTGCTTCTTGAAATAAAGGAGTACTGGCCAGCATGGTTAGAAGGCTATCTGCCTTTGAATTACCATCAAAAATAGGACCTGGAAGTCCACTATGGGAGTGGACATGCAAAATATAAATCTTACCCGGATGCTTTCTCACTTGCTCTTGAAGCTCTTTAAAGAGCTGATATATATTGGAGGCTACAAATTTTATTTGGGCTGTGGCAATTCTTTGTACCACACCTACTGAATAGGCTGAATCAGATATTATATTTATGTCTCCCGGATAATAAGCAAGAGCTAGAATGATTGCATACAATTCATTCTGCTGAGTGGACTGAAAAGGAGTTCTGATAACTCTCTTTATGGTTAAGTCACAAGAATACACAGCACAAATATTATGTTTGGATGCATCTGTAAAGATAGTTGGTCCTTTAAGAGGAACTTTAGAAACCTTTTCTTCAAGAATCCATTGCCAATTATGTAGCAGTCTGGTTATCTTTAATGGAGACCCGTGTGCAAAATTTGGAGCCATGGTTAATAAAATTTGCCACTCTGGGATGGTTTCGCAGCACACATTAACTTGTGCATTAGTATAAAAGGTATATATCTTGTCAGGTCTTGTCCCAGATAATTGTACTGCTCGTTTAATGGCCTTTAATAAAATTCTAGCCACAAGCACTGGGTAAGGAATAAGGCTTTGTTCTGGTTGTGCTGGGAGGTTCACCCACTCTATCACACTGTCTCCTTGATGAAGGACTGCTGTGGGGGCCTCTTGTGTAGCAAAAACTGATATTTCCAAGGGTTTTTGAGTGACTCTTTCAACCACATTGGATAAAGCCAGTTCAACTTGTCTCAAAGCCTCTTGAGCTTCTTTTGTAAGCTGGCGTGGTGAATTTAAAGCACTGTCTCCCCTTAAAATGTCATATAATGGTTGCAATTGACAGGTAGTCAAGCCTAGCACGGGATGCATCCATTGGATATCTCCTATCAATTTCTGGAAGTCATTTAAGGTGTTTAGCTTCTCTGTTCTTAAGGAGAGTTTTTGTACTGTGTAAGCACCTTAGGATATACTTCATATCCTAAATATTGAAAAGGAGCATGTCTTTGAATCTTTTCTGGAGCTATGTGCAATTTATAATTCCTTAGTGTTTCTATGGTTTTTTGTAGACATGCTTCTAACATTTGTTCCTCAGGTGCACATCCCAATATATCATCCATGTAATGTAATAACATTACTTTTGGAAATGCTTTTCTTACTGGACTAAGAGCAGCAGCAACATACATTTGACACATAGTAGGGCTGTTTTTCATTCCCTGTGGCAAAACTGTCCATTCATATCTTTTATAAGGCTCAGCTAAGTTAACGCTGGGCACTGAAAAGGCAAATCTTTTCATATCCTCCTTATCTAGAGGGATAGAATAGAAACAATCCTTAATGTCTATAACCCACAGAGGCCATTCTCTAGGCAACTGAGTAGGAGATGGAAGTCCAGGTTGAAGAGTTCCCATAGTTTCCATCTGTTCATTTACCTTTCTTAAATCAGTCAACATTCTCCATTTTCCAGATTTCTTTTTTACAACAAATACTGGGGAATTCCAAGGACTTAGAGAAGGTTGTAAGTGTCCTTGATCAAGTTGTTCCTGTACTATATCTAGTAAGGCCTGAATTTTATTGTTATCTAAGGGCCACTGTTCTATCCACACTGGTGTATCAGTTTTCCACTGGATAGGAACAGGTGAAAGTGTTGGCAGGCCTTCAACAGCAGCCCTGCCTAAAAAACCGAAGTACTCATTTTTAACCCTAATTGTTGTAAAATGTCTCTTCCCCACAGATTGATGGGGATTTTTTCAACTATAAAAGGAGTAAAAACTCCTGTTTCACCTTCAAATACCCATCTTAAAGGGGTAGCACTAACTTCAGCTGCTATTGATCCTCCTACCCCAGACATGTAGGTGTCTGCCTTAGTCTTTGGCCAGTGACTGGGCCAGTTGGCACCTCTAATGACTGTGCGATCTGCACCTGTGTCCACCAGTCCTTCTAATGCTATGCCATTTATATAGATGGTGAGCATAGGTCGGTCAGCTGTCACAGCTGCTGTCCAGTATATTCCTGGGTTTTTCTGCTTGGAGTCCGAACATGGGTGACTGTCACCAGGTTGCTTATTAGGAGTCTGTATCAATAAACCCGATGCTACTACTTCCCCTGGTTGATAAGTCACACATTGTCTCCCTGTGTTAGTGACTGGGATATTATCTACACATTCCCCAGTTTCCCACATCAGTGTATGAATGAACACTGTCTTGTAAGTACTCTCAGGAGGTGAAATGGTCAAGCCTACTGTGCCTGGAGGCAAGGGATCCATAGGTTGGAGAGGAACAGATTTCACCTCTCCAGGGGGTATCTCAATTGTCCCAGCTGCATATAACTCTATCCTCCCTAATTGTAGTCCCTTTCTCCCATCATGTTGCTTCCTGGCTGACTGATTGTGTAATCCCTTTCTCCCCTCAGATGGCTTCCTGGCTGATTGGTCATGTCTGGGTATTGGACTTGGAGGCACTCTCTGGGTGTGGCATCGGCTGCCATCATGCCCCAAGTGTTTTTTGCTTGGGGCCCTGGAGCTGGGCCCCTCATCCCGTTTCCCTGAATCAGTCTACACTCTGAGGCCCAATGGAGTCCTCTGTTGCATTTTGGACATGGGGTTTTGGGTCTTGTTCTCCCAGCCTGTCTTCTCACTCTGTCTCTGTGCCAACATTGAGCTTTCAAATGGCCTACTTTACCGCATTGAAAGCATTGACGAGTCTCTCGGGAAACCCCTTGCCAAAAGGGACCCTGTCTCCCCATGTTGGGATCTTGGGAAGTCTGCACCATAGCCTGGCTATAAAAGGTATTTGTGCCCATTGCGGCACAGCGTCTTATGATCTCCTCTAAAGGAGCATCCTTACGTAGTCCTAGTATAATCCTTCTACAAACCTCATTGGCATTGTCTCTAGCAAGTTGCCTCACCAAAGTGTCTGTTACTTCATTTTCACCATTTGCCTGTATGACAGCTGTCTGCAAACGTGCCACAAAATCAGCAAAAGGTTCATTTGGTCCCTGTACAATTTTTGTGTAGGTCTCACCCTTGTAGTTTTTACTGGGGAGAGAAGCCCATGCTTTGATAGCAGCAGCAGAAATTTGCTCAAATGCTGTTATGGAGTAATTAATCTGTACCAAAGCGTCTGCATAAGAACCTATACCCATTAGTAGGTCATAGGTGATGGAAGTATTAGCTGCATTTTGACTATTTTGTTGGGCTTGAATTCTACAGAGCTCAGTAAATTCAGAAAGCCACAACAAATTTTGTCCAGGTTCTAAGCACACTTTTGCAATGACTTTCCAGTCACTAGGGGTTAAGGTTTCATAAGCCAAATTGTGTATTAACATTTTAACATAATCTGATGTAGCCCCAAAGACAGTGCAAGATTTTTTCAGGTTTTTAAGGACATCCATATTAAAAGGAGCATATCTTCTACTCTCTTGACCTGCAGAATTACGCTGTTGAATCACGGGAAAAATTTGAAGTTTGAAATCATTATCTACTTCTTTTCCATTTTCAATTGCTTCAATAAGCCCTCTTTCTAATCTAGTTACAGGAGTGGGCAGTTGTTGGGAGGGGGGGCTCTGTGTGGGAGGAGGGGGGGGGCGCTGATGAGGTCACCACCCCTCCCACTACTCCTCCTCTCTCCGTCCCTGAAGGTGGAGTGGATGTGGGCTGATCAATAATCTGCTCTCTAGGTGGGGTTGAAATTTCTTCAGGACAATCAGAGTCTACACCCTCAGATTCCTCATTCAAATCCCCTTGCCCTCTGGCAATGTCCTGAGTTTGCCTATCTTCTATCTTTTGTTCCTCACGCTTCCTTCTCTGAGCCTTTTTAGAACTCTTCCTTCTTCTAAACTCTTCTTGATAGCTTAAGTCTAATAGAATCAAGTTGTATAGGTAAAATACCTCTGGGAAAATTTGACAATTCCCATTTTTTGAGTAAAATTCTTTCATTTCAAGTCCCACTAGCTTCCATTTATCTATACATAGTTTTTCTTCATTTAAGAACCAAGGGGACGTGCGAATCAATGAGTGTAAGAGGTTATTCATTTGTGGGATGGGAACAAGTAAACTTTTCTCATCAATTATCTTAATTATATCCTCTATAGCATTGCTAGATGAGGCAGGGGCTGGGGTTGGAGCAGGGTCAGCTGAGGCCCAGGATTTACCCAACATCTGCCCCATCTCAGTTACTAGAGATTGCTGATTTAGTCCTTAACAAGGTAAGTTCCTTATTTCTATTAGAATACTCACCTAATCTCCTGGTCACAGGGGGACTTCGGTGGAAGTAGGGTGCCAGCCACACGTTGGACGCCAGATGCTGGAACTCTATCCTTCCAGAAATCAGCAAGAGTCAGGATCACTAAACGTCTTTATTCTAGATCTTTACCGTCGCCTCCAACGCCAGGTCACGAGTGCAAGTGAGTGTGAGTTCCACCACCCAAGTTTCTCTTGCTCCTCCCACACAAGTCACTTCCCTCTCTTTGTCTCACCAATCAAGTCAGCACAGAACAGCTGGGGAGGGTCAACCTTAAACAAGTTAATAGGGAACCGTCCAATTGGCAATTAGTCTCACGTGCTTCATCATCCAAGTGCATTGCTCAGTTCTAGCCCTTTACATATGTACAAGGTGCTTTTTCTGGTGGTAATCTAGGAGTTCTTGATGGTACTGCTTCTAGAATTTCATGATGATGTATAATAAGAAAGTATTACCTCTAGTTATGAGTATATGCATTTTATGACTGCTTCCTGACCACTTGTCATATAGTTGAACAAATCCTTTTAATTAGCTGCTGAGGCTGAATTGATTAGCTATTTAAAAAATACATATAGATCAAATCTTATTCAAAGGAAGAAATGATATTAGATTCTTGGCAAAGAGAAATATTTCAACTTCATTCTTGAAATGCTATATGGCCTTTAAATTCATGAAGCTGCTATTATGTCTTCATATTGTTTTTTTTATTTGCTGATCTTAAGTGAAAGACAATTGGTGATGTAGTAAACAATATATGTTCTCATAAACTTTTTAAAAAATCTAAAAGGTCATCAGAAGTCCAATAACCAATCCAAGAAAGGAGCAGGCCCTAACCTACCCAAGTAGTAGTTCTAACTAACAGTGAAGAATCTGTGACCAATAAGTAAGACATTGTCCATCTATTATGCCATGGGCAAACCTAGTGATAAGAATGTTTTATACTCATTATGTTAAATTTTAGTATGTTCTCCCCAAAGAATTAGAGGTTTGTAAAGGAAAGAGTGTGATTCTAGCATTGGAGAAGGTTATACTTTGGTTTTCGCTATATCTTTTCAAGCATGTCTTATGAATTTGTAGGAACTATTTGATGTTAATCATTTACCTGATGTTTTGAGAGCAAGAAGACACATTAGATGAATGTTCAAGCCATTAATACTGGAGACAGTGACTACCATTGTTATTCAGAGTTATCTCTAAAATTTTAATGGAAACACATGGCCATCCATGTTCCCATTTACTCTACTATGCTTCTCTATACATATAGCATAGATGATAAATAGATACCTAGACAAAACCATACATAGTACATACACATATATCTGTATATCTTGGAAAGAAATTGAAAATAAACAATTAGTTGGTCTCATAATAGAACAAAAGAAAAATGTGCTATGTTGCCTTCAGGAAACTGCAAAGTTCTTTTAGTGTTAGGTTCTTACTAAGTGCTAACAAGATAATGAGATATTAGGTTCTTACTAAGTGCTAAGTCGGTACTTAACAATTCTCTAGTTCCAGCCTTTCCTGGTAGTTTGACTTGTGAATTCCTAAGGAAGACCTTGTGTGCTTGGGAGGAGCAAGCTCATTGGTTGAAGTGGTTCTTCCCAGAAGCCCTTGCATTATCCCATGCCCATTCTCTGGGAGGATAAAAGAGGACAGCACTCCAGAGATAGAAGAAGTCTCTGTGCTACATCAGGCTTGACGCGGCTCTCTGCAGGAAGGGAAGTCACTTCTCTGGAAGACAGTTAACGGCAACTGTCTGGAGACAACGGTTCTCTACAGGAAGAAGAATCTGTCCGAGAGATTTGAGTTGACACAGCAGATCTCTTCCCAGAGAGCGATCAGCAGTATCTGGAAACACAATAGAGGATAAAGAGTCCTAGCAGATGAAGTTTGAGTCCCAGTTCTGCTATTTAAATTATTGCCTGTGTAATCTTAGCTAAATCATTTCTCTTCTCTATAGACTCAGTGTTCTTATCTATAAAAATGGAGATAGGAGATAGTATTATTTCTTAAGGTCATTGTAAGGAAAAACAAAACAATGTATGAGAAGATTCTGAAAAATTTTGAAGAACAATGTTCAAGTGGTTTGTGAATCATCGAATGCTTTTGTTGCTGTTCATTCATTTTTTTCCACTTTGTGTCCAATTCTCCTTGATAACATTTGAGGTCTTAGGAAAGATACAGGGATAGTTTTCTATTTCCTTTTCCTCTTCATTTTACAGATCAGGATCTCAGGCAAATAGAGTTAAATGACTTACCCAGGGTCACTCAGATAGTAACTATCAGAAGCCAGATTTGACTTCAAGAAGATGACTCTTTCTGTTCCAAGCCTAGTGCTTTATTTACTGTTATAAAGTAATGTATACGCTCTCTGGGAAGAGATCTGCTGTGTCAACTCAAATCTCTCGGACAGATTCTTCTTCCTGTAGAGAACCGTTGTCTCCAGACAGTTGCCGTTAACTGTCTTCCAGAGAAGTGACTTCCCTTCCTGCAGAGAGCCGCGTCAAGCCTGATGTAGCACAGAGACTTCTTCTATCTCTGGAGTGCTGTTCTCTTTTATCCTCCCAGAGAATGGGCATGGGATAATGCAAGGGCTTCTGGGAAGAACCACTTCAACCAATGACCTTGCTCCTCCCAAGCACACAAGGTCTTCCTTAGAAATTCACAAGTCAAACTACCAGGAAAGGCTGGAACTAGAGAATTGTTAAGTACCGACTTAGCACTTAGTAAGAACCTAATATCTCATTATCTCATTAGCACTTAGTAAGAACCTAACATCTTAGTGACAGAAAGTTTCTCCTGTCTTTGTAACAATGATATTTTACTGGTATTACCATGTGTTTTAGAGAAAACATTATTATTCAATGAATTGAAATTTAAAAATTACCCATGTAGAAATTGACGGGTTCATGGTGAGCTTAGGGAGCTGCAACAGATAACAGAAAGTGCAGAAAAGGAAGTACTTACAGAAATATGTAGGGAAAAAATTAATAATCTGATGAGAGTAAGCAATAATTCTGGATACAAGTATCTAAGTATCCTAAGAAGGAAACCTATATCTCTATCTATCTATCTATCTATCTATCTATCTATCTATCTATACACACACATATGAAAATAATTTCAAAGCAAGGGAATGTAACCTCCAAAACCCATTTCATACTTTGGCAGAATCCCTTAGAGTGATTTTATAGGAAGCTATGGGGAGTGGGGGTGGAGGAAGTTACAAAGGATTAGATAGACTTATACAGGAAAGAGACACTTGAGGCTATATAGATAAATCAACCCATTTTACAGGTGAGGAAACTTAGGTCAGGGAGATTAAATTATGTACATAAGGTCAAATACATGGCAATATTTAAATTGATATATTCTGACTCTAGAACCCATTCCAGGGTACCAAATTAATTCTTTGAAAGGACAACTGTGATTTCTTCAGAAAAGAGAAAATATTCATAAGTTGCTATTTTAATTGCTGGAGGGAGCATTCATATGCATTCAAATAGCCCAACATCTGTTTGAGCTGCAAGTACAAAAGTAACATTTGCACTATTCTTTTTATTTCCTCTCCAGTATATATCCATAAAGGGAAATGGCCAGTGACTGGTTATGACCTATTTTTTAATATCATATGTGGCATTAACAATATCTTCTGTATTTTTAAATCATCCCTTGGACAAAAATCATATTCTATAATATGTTTCAACCTCTTTATATCCACCATGTATCTTTGGTATTTTGATTACTCTGAGGTTTTTTCCCCTATTATAACATCAATCATAAGATTATCTGTGTTTAATAGTTTAATTTTTGTAGAAGGGAACAATCTGAAGTCTTTGAAAATGCTGAGCCTTCATGATGGAAAATGCTATTCATACCCAGAGAAAGAACTATGGAATCTGAATACAGATCTAAGCATATTATTTTCATTTTTTTTTTTGTTTTTTGTTTCTCTTGGTTTTTCCCTTTTGATCTGATTCCTTTTTCACCACATGTCCAATGTGAAAGAACATTTTATATGATTGTAAATATATAACCTATATCAGATTGCTCATTGTTTTGGGGACGAGGGAGAGGACGGATGGAAAAAAAAGAAAGTTAGAGCTCAAAATCTTTTAAAAATGAATGTTGTACACTCTTTTTATATGTAATTGAGGGAAAAAATAAAATACTATCAAGTGGGGGGTGATGAGAAAGAAAGTGTTGTGCCAGTTCCTAAATCTATTCTAGTCTGCTCTCTTCCTCATATTCAACTCTGTAATATTCTTCTCTAAAGTATAATGTTCTCTGGGAGAAGGTTTCTTGGGAGGCTTCTCGGAGCAGCTTTCCTTTCAGTTCAGAATAATTATCCCAAATGCAGCCAGGAGTTAAAGTCCAAATCCTTTATTGTCTCTTTCCAAGTCTTGTCTCCTTCCTTGAGCTTGGTTAGCTTTTGTAGAGGCCTATCTCTCTCCTTGGTTCTAAGAGCTTCTGCCACTAGTCCTTTGCCTCTCCCAGCTTCAGCTTTCAACTATACAAAGGTGGAAGATGGAATTAATCTGTCTCATCTTCTGGGAGCTTCTAGTGGGCTTCTCCTTCCTGGCCCTGACAGCTCCTCCTTATATGCTCCACACTGAGTATACATCAATCATTATATCACTAGGAAACCATTATTTGTTGTAGGATTAAATCAATGTTAAACTAGATTTAACCACTGTCTCCTCAATTCCACTTACCTAGCACCTTGTTTCAAGTTCTGGCCCATAACAAAATTCTAATTCACTATCAAGCTGTAATGGCTTCTTAATATATACATACATATTCAATGGGTTGTTCATCCAAATGCATGAAATAATACAGACATTATAACTAATTCAACTACTTGTTTATTCCCATTGTTCTTATTGTTGATTATTAAGACATACTTTTTTAGAACTGTCCTAGATTCTGATTGATGAAGAATAGAGTGTTCCTTGTTGTAATCATCATAATGTCACCTGCCACCAGGAATATCTGGAGAAACATACCTTTTATAGGCAATATCTATTCCACTTAATCAGTATTAATTAATTTTAGATGACACTGATGAGCAGTTGTAATTAGTATATGTCTTTTATTACTCACTTAATATTGATAGTGAATGGATTATTTGATATATATCTAGGGGTCTTGAAGGAAGCCAGGGATTCTAAGTGGTGTTTATAAGAAGAGAATGCATTCAGGCGTGGGAGTTAGTAAAAATGCATGGAGGTAGGCCATCTCCTATGGAATACCATGTGCAATAGATAGCAAATGGATTTATATGGATAGACCATAGAGTTATCAAAGTTATCAATGGGATATCCAGGTAGCTCTTGGTTATGTGGTTTAGGGCCAAGGTTAGATATGCTTGAGAATTATCACCATAGACACGAATAAATGAAAGGACAATTACTGCATTTATGTGTATTATCTCTCCACTTAAAATGTAAAATCCTTGAGGTCAGGAACTTCTTTTTTTTTCTGCTTCTTTTTATCTTTGGCATTCAGAATGGCTGGTATATAATGTGCACTTAAAGACTTGATTTTTTTTTTTTTAATTGCTTGGTTACTTGATGCTCAGGCCAACCCTTTAGGTTCAGGCAAGTAGATTAAAGAAAAATAAATCAGCAATCGAAGAGTAAATTTTGTAGACAAAATGATGAATTGATAACATTCTTTCACCTTTTAGTTAACTATATTTTTGTTGTATTGTCATTTCACATTATAAATTGTTATCCAATGGATTTCTCTTATAAAACTCTGAAACCATAATCTTCTCTATAAAGGAAGCATTTCCCTAGTACAAATAAAAGATATGTGGTCATTTTCAGTTTAAAAGCTCTTTCCTTGTTGCTGTTAATTAGGATTCTCTCTTCCCAGACCTAACAGCTGCTCTCACTGGAGTAAATAAACAAATCAACTTTATAAAAACCTTACAGAGACACTTAGCAAGATGCATTCAAAATGCAGACACAAATCTATGCAGTAGCATTTTGTTGCAAAATAGAAGTGTTTGGTTAGAGAAAAATGGTGATTTTCTACTTAACAAAATTGGGTAAGAAATAAATTATCCTTATTGACTCCCCATTTCACTATATTAGAATATAAGATCATGAAGGGCAGTAACCATTTCATTTGTATCTTTGCATCCTTAGTGCCTATGACAGTGCCTTACGCGTACTAAAATATTACGCTGGTTGTTTGATATCATCCATGGGGAAAATTCCTAAAACTCAATCATTTCTACCCATTCTATTCAGCTTTTGTTCAATTCCTCAGATAGTTTCACAACAATGGGCTCACCCAAGACACCGAATGTCTTACTCACTTTCTCTTGATACTCTAAAAATGCTTTAGGAAGCACTTAGGTTATGGTTGTATATTGGATATCTGTTGTTATTTTCATGCGATAAATATATCTTCTTTTGTGATAATGTTTCTTTATTTAGGTTCTTCTTCATAGGTCTCTTTATGAGACCTTTCACTTGTTGCAGTCTGTTCATTTTCATCATTCACTTCTCTAATGCCTTTTCTGTGTAATTTTTCTGGCATGGCAGTATTCTATGACTACAAATAATACAATTCCATTATTGTGACTATGAGTTGTAAAACCTCGCACACAAGAAGTGATTAATAAATATTTGCTGAATGTAATTGAATGAGTAGAATTCAGATAAGAGCAACTATTTTGTCACTGGTTTTAAAGTTCCTTACCACCCTGTATACATGATACAAAAAGCAACAGCCATAAAAACTAGATAAGACTTAAAGAATCAAAAGAGATCAAAACTGAGAATATTCAATTCAACTTCCTATTACCTGATCTGTATTTTAATATGTTTATTATAAAATTTATAGCACTTAAGTGTATAAGTAAAAAAAGTAATACTTTAAGGGATATTATATCCTGTTTAGAACTTGTATCCTTAAATAATTGTAATTTGCCTTGAGGGCATTAGTGTGATGATCATGTAAGCACCCTGGACACCTTAGAATTAGCCAGAGTCATGATAAACAAAAGTCCTTGATCTTTATTCTTGGTCTTTTGAGGTAGCAGTTAGGAGAATGGACATAGGAATCTTCACATCTTCTTTCTCTCTCTCCACCGCCAAAAAGTAACTCTCCCTTGTTTTACTCTACCCTCTAATGCCTCTTACAATTTTCTCTATACATCAACAGACTGAGCCAGCACAGATTAGTCAGGCAGAGCCATTCTCCAAGCATATGCTAATAGAGTATTGTCTAATTAGTTATTAGCCTTAAGTGCTCAGTTATCTGACTTCAGTGCATCAACTCAATTTCACCCCTTTACACATTAATAAAAGATTGATCCAAGAATAATTGATAATATTTTTGAGAATGTTAGTTTATTGGACCTCAAGTCTACAGCTAAAATTGACTTGAAAGCTACCTACGTTAAGTCCTTAATTTTTGAATAAAGACACTCAAAAGTTAAGTGATTTGTCTCAGGTCAAAAGGAAAATCTAGAGTGGAAAAGCTGAGATTCATAATTAGAATCCATGAGTTTGAGTTCAGAACTCATTCCATTGAGACATAATGTCAATGTTGATTTTAAAATTTAACTAATGAGGACAGGTAGGTAGTTCAGTAGATAAGAGAACCAGCCCTGAAGTCAGTAGGACCATGATTAAATCTGGCCTCAGACAATCAACACTTCACATTTCCTAGCTGTGTAACCCAGGGCAAATCACTTAACCCCAATTGCCTCAGGGAAAACAAATAAAACTTAACTAATGATTTTTTTTTAGTTTTCATTTCTAATGTTTTATTATCATACACACATCAGTGTGAGGAATATACTAAATACACAAACTAGCTGATTTGTTTTGGATTCTATGAAGACACAACTCAATCCTTAATCCAATATATTTTAAGAAATATTTGACAAAGATTAACTTATCATAGAACTAGAAAGTATGAGGCCTAGAACATTAATCCTGGTCTTCCTGATTTTAATTTTACCTATGTTTTCAAGCTGCCTCTATAAATAAAGAAGATATTAAACCAAATATGAAATGTCATTAAATAACGTCATTTACATCTTCATTAGTAACAAAATGAAAACAATCAAAGTAAAAGCCATTTATATCTTAATTAGGAAATTTTCTTTTTAATTGATAAGGAAGTGGAAGCTCAGAGACAATATCAGTGAGTTAATCATCTAAAATCATAAAATAAGTGAATAGGAGAGGTAGAATTATAATTCTGGTCTTTTAATTTGTTATTTCAAAGTCTGTCCTTTCTACATTATCTACTAACACATCTTTTAATGTTTTAAAATAATTTAAAAATAATTCATTCCAAACATTCTAAATATAATTAAAATAATAATTAACATTTTAAAGGGAATTTATTAGGTACTTTGCTAATATTTCTATAATTTTTATCTTATTTGATTCTCACAGTTCTGGAAATAGGAACTGTTATTATCACGATTTTACAGATAAAGAACCTGAGGCAGACAGAGGTTAAGAGGTTAATACAAAGGTCACACACTGTGTCTAAGATCAAATTTAAACTTGTTTTCCTGCTTCCAGATCCAGCTCTCCATCAATGTGCCATCTTGACACCAAAACTTTATAATTTCTATTCAGATGTTTAGTAATTCACTAGTTTTAGTATATAGTGGTAGCATAATAAATATTAAACAAAGAAAGTGTTCATATTTAAACAAGTGACTACAAAGTATATCCACAATTCACAAATCCCAAGTGCCTACATAAAATTTCTGCTCACATGAAAACCATAGGAGAGAAGTAGAATTGCAGAGTCAGATCTAGAATCAGGGAGATTTAAGTTCAAGTATCACTTCTGCTGCATACTAGCTGTATATGGATGTCATTAAGTGCTCCTAAGTTCATTTAAGTGTCTTAGATCACTCTCTAAAGTTTTAAATTGCAGAGAACACACCAATTTGCATTGATAGAGAGAGTTCATCAAGATTTAATAGATCACTGAAATCACAAGTCCTTCCCACCAAAAAATCATGAGATATTTATTTTGACTTCCATGTGAACTCTATCTTAAGCACTTTGTGTGCTTAAAGAATTGTCAATGGTTATAAAACGCCTTCCTTCTTTGTTTATATGAAGTGTCTTTCTGTTTTTCTTTTCTTTTCCCTTTCCATGTCAAGAAAGAATGAAGAGAAACAAAGCTATGCTATGACTATATTAATACATCTTCCAAGAAAAATTAGCACATACTAACTTTAACATATATATTCACTGGACCAGTTATTAGAAAGTTATTTTGCAGTGTCTGAGAATTTTATAAAAGTATAGAAACACAAAATAGCAAATCACATGATAAATGAAACTGATTAGTATTTGTAAATCTTTTTATGAATTATTTCTATCATAAACCAAATGCTTTCTTGTGTATCACTTACTCTCTGAGAACATATTGTCCCCTTTGAGAAGCTGTGTTCTTTCAGGCTGTTAAGGGGCCAGTGCAAATTAATCATTTGGAACATTAGGTAGAATTTCAGTACATATTGTCTAAAAGAATTATAATAGTCTTAAATGTTCAAAATGATTATGCATCTGGGATAATGTGTTGAAATGATATTATTTTTATTTTGTTATAGTATTTATTTTTCCAAATACATGCAAAGATAGTCTTCAACATTGACCCTAGCAAAACTTTGTGTTTCAAATATTTTTCTCCCTCTCTCTCCATTCCTCTTTCCCTAGAAAGCAAGCAATCCAATATAGGTTAAACATGTGCAATTCTTCTAAACATATTTCCATATGTATCATGCTGGTGCAATATTATTAATTTGAAAATTTCATGCAGTTCAAGAAACATTAAGTACCTACTATATCTGAGGCACTGTAGTATGCATTAGAGATGCAGAGATTCAATGGATCTCCTGCTTTCAAGGAAGTTACAATCTCAGGTAGCTAAGGGAACAAGGACTTTGTGGGCTGACAAAAACATACATAACTATAATAAAGACTGAGGTATGTGAAAGGCAGAGACTCAGGCCAAGTGTATAAGAAACCAAATCAAAGGAAAAGGATTGCTTTTATTACCTATATACATACTAATGGGTTGGGGTTTTGGGGAAGCATGGGGAGAAAGATAAGAAGAAAGATGGAAATGTTAGGAACAATTCTTTGTCAAGAAAGAACCTTTATCAAGAAAAAGATCTGATGGGATCTCTCTGTGTATATACATGTGTTTCTCAATTCCACTAGTACTCTCTTATTACAATCTCCAAATAATTGAAACTTGGGCTCACCTAAGGAGTAATAATAAGAAGATACTCTTATGATAAGACATATCTGTTGGAACTCTGTCTTCCCAGAAATCAGCTGGAGTCAGGATCACTAAACATCTTTATTCTTGATCTTTCACAGTCAAGGTCAGGGGATTAGGCCTACCTACCTCATACACACCTTCCTCCCTCAAACGCCTGGAGAGACTGAGTCTGCTTCTGCATCTTACTTCCTCTTCCTCCTCTTCCCACACACATCATTCCCCCCTCTTTGTCCCACCAATCAAGTCAGCACAGAACAGCTGGGGAGGGTCAACCTTCAAACAAGTTAATAGGGAACTGTCCAATTGGCAATTAGTCTCACGTGCTTTATTATCCAAGTGCATTGCTCAGTTCTAGCCCTTTACATCTCCTGCTTTCTTTTGTTTTAGACAGCAGGTGGTCGTGCCATCCCTGACTTTTCAGGGAGTGAGAACCCCAAAAAGGAGGTGATCACTTCCCCCCTGACTTCTCAGGAGGGGAGATGAAAGCACTAAAAAGGAGATAATCACGCCCTCCCTGACATCACAGGAAGGGAGATGAAAAGCATCAAAGAGAAGTGGGGATTTGGAAGCAGGTTTCTGGGTTTAAGGGCCTTATTAGAGACAAGTATGCACAAACCCATCAGCAAGGGAGTTATTACACAAGCACATAGCAATAAGGCAAAGGCTATTAGTGCAGACTTGATGTGGTATAACAAACAGGAATTGTACATGCAAGTAGTGATATAACAAATAATATAAATCAACATGGTATTTTAAGAGATTTTCAGAAGTCCTAGAAGGAGGTATGTAAACATCAGTCACACATACACCATCTTCAGCAACCAAGAGATAGTCCAAAACCAATCTATTGTCCATTGCTTCATGTGTCAGGGAATCCAATGATCCCTGCAAGTTTTTGAAGTCCCACATCAGTCTTTTTATATGTTAGGGAATCCAATGATCCCTACAGATTTTGAAGTCCCGCAACAGTCTTATGATGACTTAGAGAATCCAATGATTCCTGAGGACTTTCAGTCCTACAATGTCTTATGATGTATCAGAAAATCCGATGATTGCTGAGTGCTTTCAAGTCCTGCAATAGTCTTCTCATGTCTCAGAGAATCCAATGATTCCTGAGGGTTTTCAAGTCCTATAATGGTCTTATCACATCTCAGAGAATCCAATGATTCCTGAGGATTTTCAAGTCCAACAGTTTTTGATGTCCATAGGTCAAACACCATAACTGCCAGGTTCTTTCAGTGGTAGACACAGTCAGCAACGGAACCACCCGATGTTTCTTGGGTCTTCACCTAAATTTCAAAGGTCTACTCCGTCTCTCTCCAATGGACAAGGCGAATACGGCACCCATCTGATTCCTTCTCCATCTGTGGAGATACAAGCAAACCCTCTCCCCCAAGCAGTTAACCTATCTGGTCCCTTCCATTCGCCACTTTCTGGATCTCTCCACATCACCTGGCGATTATCTAAAGACAATGGAGCTGCTCGCACTGGACACTGCCCTTCTGGTGGGTTATAAAATCTGTCTGCCAGATCCAGTGCATCTTTGTCAAAAATTAAAAAATTAATGGTATAGAGAACTAAATTTAGAAGTTCTCTAGGGTTACCGGTGACTCCCCCTTTCTTTTGTTTTTGGAGGAGTGTCTTAATATCTCTGTTTCTTCTCTCTACTATTGCCTGCCCTTGAGGATTAAAGGGTATGCCCATGGTATGTAAAAATCTTATACTGTGCACAAAAGTGTGTAAAATGTTTAGATGTATATGCAGGTCCATTGTCTGTTTTTATTGCTTGTGGCACACCCATAATTGCAAATTCTTGTATAAGGAATTCAGTGACCACTCGGGCTTTCTCTTTTGCTGCTGGCATTGCAAATGTGAATCCTACCATGACATGGATAAAAAATAGATTACCAAAAGATTTATAATGGGTCACATCCATTTGCCAGATTTCATTAGGTCTCAAACCACAAGGGTTCTCCCTGGAGGGAGTGTAGGAGCATGGAAAGGAAGGCAAGCTGTACAGGCTTTTACTATGCTCCTAGCTTCTTCTATTCCAAATTGCAAACGTAAAGCTCGGGCAGCCTGATGATATTTAGAATGACATTCTTGTGCTTCTTGAAAGAAAGGAGTACTGGCCAACATGGTTAGAAGGCTATCTGCCTTTGAATTTCCATCAAAAATAGGACCTGGAAGTCCACTATGGGAGTGGACATGCAAAATATAAATCTTACCTGGGAGATTGAGGCCTGGAAGTAATCTCTGTGGATATTAAAACTGTCTTGTAGGTGGGATCTTGGCCATACTGAGATAGCTTCGTAATGGGTGACTCTTTCGCTGATTGGCTGTGTGTGTGACCTCACAGGCCCTATATAAGCCCACTGCAGACAGTAGTTGCTCTCTTTAACCTGGCACTCTTCACCCTTGCTCCCTAGCCTGGGTGGCCAAGCCAAGATGGATAGCTGAAAGAGGTAAGGATTTTGGTAGTGAACACATGGGTCTTCTGACCAGGTGTCCACTAGGGAACCAACAAGTCAAAGCTTCAAGTCAGGGCATTATGTGAGTAGGTATAATAAAGGCTTTTAAGATTACAAGTGGCTGTTCTTGAGTGTGCTACCGGTTATTAAGTTATAGATTCAAGAGATCGTGGCCAGAGACCTTTGAAGGCCTCAGAGGAGGTGAGCCGGGTAGAGTTGATACTGCAAAGGTCAGTGGTCAAAGGTACTCTGCTGGGCCTAGGGCAGACTAATAATTGTAACTGCCAGGAGGGCATGTTACACATATCAGTGACATAGCAAGACAGAGATGCAACCAAAGGACATCACAAGTTCTCCAGTGGTAGCATGGGATAGTAGATAGGTTACTGGACTTAGCATCAGAAACCCTGGGCTCAAATCTAGCTTTTGCAGCCTATTAGCTATGTTATCCTAGGTATTCACTTAAACTCACAATCTCAGTTTCTTATGTAATTTAGGGATGATAATTGTAATTACACTACAGAGTTGCTTTGAGAATCAAATAAGCTAATTTATGTAAAGGGCTTTGAAAATCTCAAAGCATAAAATGTCAGGTATTATTCCTATCCTTGGCTCATACTTATGAGGAAGATTTATAAAATAAGATCTTCATTCATTGTAGTTTTGTATTTGAAAGGCAGAAATGGCTTAAGTTTATGCTCTCAGTTAGAAGCAGAAATTTCTAATTTTGTGCAGGCTGTAGTTCCCAGCCCAACATGAGGAAGCTACTCTCCTATGTCATCTTCTTTCTGCCCTTAGGCTAATAACAAAGGGATATTCAGCAACACAAGGACAGAGGCAAGCAAAGGTATTTATAAGAAATAATATTAAATGGACACATGTATTCTTTTTTCCCCCTGGAGCAATTGGGGTTAAGTGACAGCTAGGAAGTGTTAAGTGTCTGAGTTCTGATTTGAACCCAGATCCTCCTTACTTCAGGCCTGGTACCATACCACCAAGCTGCCCCTACAAATGTATTCTTTAACAAAATAAATTTAAGCAAGGGACAAATGAAAGTAAGCTAGAAATAGGCTAGAGCTAGCCAATTCCTCTCATTAAGCTTGTTTGTCTAAGCCAGAGCTTCTTAAATTTTTTCCATTTGTAACTCTTTTCATCTGAGAAAGTTTTTTGTGACCACAGATGTATAGACAAGCATAAAAATCAAATATTTATTAATAATAAATCATAAAGAAATTTATTTTAAAATAATTCTTTGATATACTTATAATTTCCCCTATAATAATGATATACCTATAATTAAAAACAAAAGCAAATTTGCATACTACTGAGATGGATGTGCTTTTTTATTTTTACAAAAATAATTAAATCTTGGGGGGATATTCAATATAATTTACTGTTGTCAGTTCTTTAAAGATCTCCATATTTAGGTTCATGAGTACACATGGGGTGACAACCCACAGTTTAAAGAGCTTTGGTCTAAGCAATCCTACTGTGGGGGTAAGATAAAATGCACCTATGATATGCACACACACACAGAGCTACATGTACTTCTCAGCTTGCCCACCTAAATAAAGGTCATTCTCATAGTCTTAAAAAAGGAATAACAGATTGTCACATGGACTGTGTCTCAGAGGCAAACTGGCCCTGAAATTATGCCTGATATAGTGGAAGTTCAATTATTATGTAGGCAGGATCTCATTTAGGTGTTTTAATCATTTTATTTGGCTTTATGTTGTGAACATAAAATAAAATAAAAGTAATGAAATGGTGATTTCCTGAAAACTAAAAACTGTTCCAGGCAATTCAGCTAATCTTGTCTTTTCAGCCTTTCCTGACATGGAATCCTTCCCCAGTTCAGCCACGTTGATGGTTGGAATGTTAAAAAAAAAAAAAAAAAAAAAAAAAAAAAATCAATACCGCAATAGCATCCTCAAATATATGCAACCTAGTGAACTCAAAGGGCCTTCCCACATATTTCTATCTGAGCACTAAATTTGGCTGGTGACAATGCTAATTAAGAACCCAAAGAATGCAAATTTGAATGAAGGAGGCCACTTTCCTCTCCATGACTCCATTCTACCACCACAATATCTTTTGTCATCTACTTGTAGTTATAAGAGATTCTGAATGCCCAAAAATGAAAGATATTTATCCATTTTTAAAAGCTTCTGGAAGAAATGAAAAACAACAATATTCTTTGCACTTTTTTAGATTTTTTTTCTCCCATCTTGTAGTAACCTATAGCATTTCCCAATGCCATTTCTTTGGGAGAACACAAAATCTATGAGAATCTTCCTAGAGGGGGAAAAAAAAAAAAAATCAACTAGCTATAGGCCCAAGACATTTAGTCCAAGCAAACCAAGTCTCTTTAGGCACTTCATAATATTGCTTTTTCTTCGCAAACAGAGAAGGTTTAGACAACAAAACAATTCCTCTGGCCAATTTTGTGGGAGCAGCAGTAGAAGCTCTGGGTATATTTTTCAATTTGGTTACAGATGTTTCATCCTTCGATGGTTTGAGTAAACGTGAATTGAGAAATTAAGATTTTCTTCTCTAAACACCATTCCAAAGGCTTTACATACACACATACCTACATATCTAAATATACACATAACACACACAAAATAAAATGTGAAGGACAGACACGAAGCCAGTGTGACTAGAAAGCAGGAATTTTCTAATAGCCTTTCCTAAACCTATTCTCATGTTGTCAGGATAAAGTAAGTGGACAGTTTCTGGATCTGTGTATATGTTCCCTTTGATTTAGTAGCCTTATAAAATCTTTGAGTTTACCCAAGCTTTTGCTCCATGGGGAGATGTAAGTTTTTCAGCCAGTTAGGCAAATTGCTAAGAAGATATTGTCAACTTTTTTCAATTATGGGGATAGTTTTTTTTTTTTTTTTTTCTTCTTCTTAGAACTACCTTTCTATAAGGAAATGTCTCAGTGCTGAATTCACATCAAGTCTTGATTTATTTCTCCTTGTCTTAAGCTAAGAAGTGATTCAGATGTTGCCTACTCCTTGAAGTGGGTTCCCTATTAACTCAGTTAAAAAAGAACCTCCCATTTGATTCAATTCAACAAGTACTTTTTAAATGTTTACTTTTAGCTAGATCCTATGCTAGGTGCTTTGTTTGGCTTCTGTGACATTTTAAAATTCTGTTTTGTATTGTATTTATTTGGGCAAAGATCTCACACCCCTCATAAACTGAAAAAACCCCATGTCAATTTGAAAGATTATTTTTCACATATGTATTCTCAACACCCAGAATAGTGCCTTGCAGAGAGAAAGTAGGATTATTGTTAAAATCAAATTAAGTTAAAATATGTGAAGTGCTTTGAAACTTTTAAGCACTTTAGAAATTCCATTCATCTGTTCATGATAATGATAATGATTATGATATTGATGATATTTTGATGCTACTTCCTCAATAAACTCCAGGGTATCCCTATTACTTCCAGGATTATATATAAATGCTACTTTAAGCATTCAAGCCCCCTTATACTTTTACAATCTTCTTGTACCTTGCTTCTTGACAATTACTCTTTGATTGAGTAACACTGGCCTCTTGACTGTTTAAGAAATATGCATTCCCTCTCTTAAATCCTAC
Organism: Sminthopsis crassicaudata; assembly: GCF_048593235.1. NCBI lineage: Eukaryota > Metazoa > Chordata > Mammalia > Dasyuromorphia > Dasyuridae > Sminthopsis > Sminthopsis crassicaudata. The sequence continues at coordinate 156,751,152 of NC_133617.1, read as the reverse complement.
AATTTCCTCTGGATGTCCTCCATGCCTGCAATACTCTCCCTTCTACATTTTATTTACTGATCTCCTTTGTTTTCTTTAAGTCCCAAATAAAATCCCATCATTTATTGGAAGCCTTTCCTAAGCTTTCTTAATTCTAGTGCCTTCATTCTTCTAATTATTTTCTATTTATCCTGTAATATAGCTTGCTTTATACGCATTTATCTCCCAAAGACTGCCAATTTCTAGAGCACCAAAATTGCCTTTTGCCTTTTTTTTTTTTTTATTCCCAGAGATTAGTACTATATCTGGTGTATAGAAGGCATTAATAAATGTTGTTTACCATAATTTTCATCATTTTTATATGATCATGGACTTAGACTTGGAAGAGAACTTAGAAATTTCTAGTTCAAGTGCAGCTCAAAGACATGAAGTAACTGAACTTGGTTACACAGATGATAAGTAACAAAATGTTTTCTGCCAAGAAATTTAGTGCTGTGTCATCTGCACCAAAACTATATATAGAAAATGTGTGTTGAGGTTGGATTGAATTGAAGTACATTTGGCCTTTTCCATAGTAAAGTAAGTAAACATATAACGTATTAGTATTTGTTTTCTTTTTTTTTTTTTTTTTGTTCCAAGCACAGTGGAAAAGTTCAAACTGGTAAATAATTTTTGGCTTCTTTTTGTAAGACTACAGAGCATTATTAGGCTGTTATTTTTGTGTCTCCTTCATAAATAGGAAAGTTTTATCTATTTTTCAGAACATGTGTATGTGGGAATGTGTGTATGTATATATCTTTGCATAAGACCATGTGTGTATATTAACTTTTATGCCTGAATCTTTCTGTATCCCTCTTATTCCCTCTGTTTGTTATCTCCAATTTATCCTGTATGTATCTTGTTTGTACATAGCTATTTGAATTTGTCTTTTCTCATTAAAATTGTGAATCTCTTTGAGAGCAGGAATTATCTTTTGCCTTTCTTTTTTTCCTAGCCCTTAGCAGAGTGCCTTCCACATTGAAGGTGCTTAATAAATATTTATTGCTTGATTGACACTAGTTACTAGTTATGTGATTCTAAACTAATCTTATGTAATCTTGGCTTTGGTTTCCCCATTTGTAAATGAAGTTAATAATGTCTTTTAAATTTACCTCACAGAATTGTAGTGAGGTGGGATCATATGCCAAGAAGGGAATAATGTTAATGATTCCATTGCAGAGAATGAAACTGGCCACATGTATTCAGAGGCATCTTTGCCCCATGCAATTCTATAGAGATAAACTTAAATATATTTCCAAATCTGTGAGGACTGTTCTTTGAAGTCAATCATTGCATTGAATTGCTCTTGAGATACTTTTACCTTCCAACTGATCTTAACTGTTTGAATGAACTTCATTTTCTACCACTTAAAGGAAGTTTTCTTTTCCTCCCTCTAGTCTGGAACTAGTGAAATGAGACACAGGAATCAAGTCCATCATCTGCTTATCTTTGGACTACATTTAGCATTTCACCTGGGATTTCCTCACTGTTATGGCTTCAAATCCATACTTCCAAATGGGGAGTCACAAAACTAGGGAAATCTCTGATTCACTATTGCACTATGAATTACTACTCTGTCACCCATAATCAAATAAACTATCACTCACTCTGTCATAATAAATAGTGCTAATATAAACAGTTCAGATACAACCTCTCCTGCTTTCAACTGAAAATGAAAACAGTCCGAGTGAGCTGTTATTCTTAGTCCTCAAAACAAAACAAGTCCAGTCATTGAACTAATATGCCCATATATAGAGAGATTCATAGGAAAATAGGAAAAGTTGACAATATTATGTTAATAACAATCATTCAGCATTCAACAACTATTTAAATAAAATTTAATTTTTCATCATTAAACCATTGTGAAGAAATTAAAATTTGGCTATATTCAATTAATATATCAGAGAACAATCTTCTTTCCCACGCCCTTCCATCACCTTTCAGCCTTACTCCTCAAAATTATACATGTCTTTACAATGAAAAAACATATATAAATGTATATCTATATTTTATATGGCACATTAATATATGCAAAATACATATCTGTATATATATTCATGAACACATATAGATATAACATGTGTTGTACATAAATGACACTGTGCCAAATATTGAGAATGAAAAGGTTTGTGATCCCTGCCTTTAAGAAGCTAATGTTGTACAACTATCACATTAATATAGAAAAGTTTTTTTTTTTTAGGCATTTTCAAAATTTGCTTTCCTTTTAATACTTTTTAAACTCACTTCTACATAGGATTGTATATTTTTTTCAAAAGATATATATATATATATATATATGTATATATATATATATACATATATATATATATATATATATGCATGATCTGATTTTATTGTCATGATAACATTGAGAGGCAACTGAGATTATATATGTTTCTAAGATAAGTCAAATCAAGAAGCATTTATTACGTGTCTGCTATATACCTGTGCAAAATTCAAATCAGCCCCTATTCTCAAAAAACTCACTGTGAGAAGAGTAATATTATTTCAGTTGAGAGAGACAAAATCCAAATAACTATTTACAAATAAAAAGATAGAATGAATTAAAGATTATTACAAATAAAAAGGGACTAGCATTAAAGGGGACTCAAAAAGTCTTCTTTTAAATGGCAGAATTTTAGTTGGAGCTAAAGAAAGGAAGTCAAGGAAATCAGGAAGTAAAGAGAAAAAATACAGTATTCTAGATATGAGAGACAGTCAGTGAAAATGTCCAGAGTTGAGACATGAAATTCAAGGAATAGTAAGGACACAGATGTCACTGGATTTTCCAGAGTACAGAGAAGAAAAAGATGCAAAAACCAACCAACCAACCAACCAACCAACCAACAAACAAACAAACTCTGCAGAGGTAGAAAGCAGCTATGTTCTGAAGAGATTTAAAAACCAAACACAGGATTTTATAGTTGATCATGGAAGTAAGAGAGAGTCACTACATTTTATTGAAAAGCTGTGACAGAGTCAATTTGACAGCTAGATAGAAGATAGACTAGAACAGGGAGGGAGTTAAGGCAGGGAGATAAACTAGAAGGCCATAGCAATAATCTAGAAATGAGGCTATGAAAACTAATAATTAGTGTCTATGTCAAAAGATAAAAATGTGGAAAATATAGGCTTGGCTATAGTCACACACACAGGAAATAACAATGGTAAAACTAAAAGTCACATTTTCCCTGACTCTACATCTAATATCCTTTCCAATAAATGACCCTTCTCTCATCTTCACCTTAATTACATCATTTGAAAATTCATAAAGATTTGTGATTATTTTATAGATGCTTTTTCCTTTTATTAGCCTAATTTCATCCCTAAATTTTATTCAGTCCCTAAATTCATCACAAGATTCAAATCATGGCAGAATGGACCATCCATTCTGTTTAATCCCCTGATGTTATATAGCACTTACTCCAGATTTAATCTAGTCCACAAACAATGGAGAATCTCCATTGATAACCAGGGATTTAGTGTTCTTTCTACAGAGGGATGGCATGTGAGTAGAAAAAATTTTGGTCTTAAACCAAATCTCTCCTTTGGAGAATTTTTTTTTTTACTTCCTGATTTCCTTGGCTTCCTTTCCTTAGTTCCAACTAAAATTATGCCTTTTAAAATTAGGCTTTTTCCTTTAATGCTAGTCTTTAGTTTCTTTACAATTGGCTGTAAGTAATGCCACAAGTTTTAAAATAAAGAAAAAGGAGAAAGAGCTGACAAAGCATCTGAAAACCATGAAGAATTGAACAAGAAAGGAGTTAAGTACAGTGCTGATTAAATTAAGGTGTGTGGTGCTTCTCAATCAGCACCACCCATATAGCAGCTTTGTCCACCCCCTATGACTAGATTACAAAAGGCATTAAAGCTAAAAATGAAGGACAGAATACATCTGATTTGAAGATAGAAGTGTACCCTATGATTGAAGAGTTTGACTCTTCAGGTCAAGAAAAAAAGAAAATATACTCTGTTTAATTTGGAAATTATCAAAGATCTGAAAAAGGCTTGAACTCTTTATGGATCTACATCACCTTATGTTAAGATGTTATTAGAGAATTTGGCTTTTGAAGTTTTAACCGCTAATTATTGGAAATCTATAGCAAGGACATGTTTAGAACCTGGATAAAATTTGTTGTGACTTTCTGAGTAAAGTGAATTCTGTAGTACAAGCCAAACAAAACAGACAACCTGGAGTTAATATACCAGTCAACTTTGATCAACTAGCAGGCTTAGGTCTTTATCCATACACTTTAGCACAGATTAATTACCCTATAGCAGCATATGAGCAAATTGCTGCTATCAAAGCACCCTCCCAGGAAGGCAAGTTTGAGGTGAAGCCTTCACAAAAATACCACAAGATCCAAATGAACCCTTTGCTGATTTAGTGGGACATCTGCAGACAGCTGTCATATGAATTATTGGTGAAAATACAGCAACAGGAATAATGATAAAATAACTTGCTAGAGAAAATGCTACTACATTTTCTCTATTACACAAGGATGCTCCTTTAGAGAAGATTGTAAGATGCTGTACCACAGTGGGAACAAATACCTTTAATAACTAGGCTATGATGCAGACTTCTCAAGATCCGAACATGGGAAGACAGGGTCCTTTTTGGCAAGGGACTTTCAGAGAGACCCTCAATGTTTTCAGTGTGGTAAAGTAGGCAATCTGAAAGCTCAATGTTGGCATAGAGACAGAGTGAGAAAACAGGGTGGGAGAACAAGATCCAAAACCTCATGTCCAAAATGCAACAGAGGCTTCCGTTGGGCATCAGAATGTATATTGACTCAGGAAAATGAGAAGCAGGGCTCAGCTCCAGGGTCCCAGGCAAAAATTACTTGGGGCATAATGGCAGCCAATACTACACCCAGAGAGTGCCTAGAAGTTCAGTACTCAGACATGATCAATCAGATGAGAAGGAACCTGATGGGAGAAAGGGATTACAATTGGGAAGAATAGAGCTATATGCAGCTGGGACTACTAAGATATCCCCTGGAGAGGTGAAATTTGTCCCTGTCCTGGCCTATGGATCTCTTGCCTTCAGGCACAGTAGGTTTGACTATTTCACCTCCTGAGTGTGCTTACAAAACAGTGCCCATCCATACACTGATGTTGGAAACTGGGGAATGTGTACATAATATCCCAGTCACTAATACAGGTAGAAAATGTATGACTTATGACCCAGGAGAAGCATTAGCATCAGGTTTACTGATACAGACTCCTCCTAATAGGCAATCTGATGTTATTTATCCAGATTTTGATTCCCAACAACAGAATTCGGGAATATTTTTTACTGCAGCTATTACAGCTATCCTATGTTTACTATCTATGAAAATGGCATACTACTAAAAGGGTTGGTAGACACAGATACAGATTGTACAGTTATTAGAAGTGTCAATTGGCCCAGTCGTTGATGAAAGATTAAGGCAGATACTTATATGTCTGGCATACAAGGATCAATAGCAGCTGAACTTAGTGCTACTCCTTTGAGATGGATATTTGAAGGTGAAACAGGCATTTTTATTCCTTTTGTAGTAAATAAAATCCCCATAAATCTTTGGGAAAGAGAAATTTTACAACAGTTAGGATTACAAATGAGTAATTCAGCTTTTTACTCATTTGTAATGAGTTGTTGAAGGCCTGCCTGCACTCTTACCTGTTCCCATTCAATGGAAAACTGATACACCAATATGGATAGAACAGTGGCCCTTAGTAAGTGATAGAATTCAGGCCTTATTAGATATAGTACAGGAGCAACTTGACCAAGGACACTTACAACCTTCTCTAATCCTTGGAATTCCCCTATATTTGTTGTAAGAAAGAAATCTGGAAAATGGAGGATGTTGACTGATTTAAGAAAAGTAAATGAACAGATGGAAACTATGGGAACTCTTCAGCCTGGACTTTTATCTCCTACTCAGTTATCTAGAGAATGGCCTCATTGGGTTATAGACATTAAGGATTATTTCTATTCTATCCCTCTAGATAAGGAGGATATGAACAGATTTGCCTTTTCAGTACCCAGTGTTAACCTAGCTGAGCCTTATAAAAGATATGAATAGACAATTTTGCCATATGGAATGAAAAATAGCCCTACTATGTGCCAAATGTGTGTTGCTGCTGCTCTTACTCCAGTTAAAAAGCATTTCCAAAAGTTATGTTGTTACATTACATGGATGATATCTTGGGGTAGGCATCTGAGGAGCAAATGTTAGAAGCATGTCTACAAAAGACTATAGAAAAACTAAGGAACTATAAATTGCATATAGCTGCAGAAATAATTCAATAGCATGTTCCTTTTTAATATTTAGGATATAAAGTATATCTTAAGGTGCTTATAGTACAAAAACTTTCTTTATGAACAGGGAAGTTTAACATCTTGACTTTTAGAAGAAGTTTAACATCTTGACTTTCAGAAATGGATAGGAGATATCCAATAGATGTGTTCAATGTTAGGCTTAATTACCTATCAATTGCAACCATTATATGACATTTTAAAGGGAGACATTGCTTTAAAATCACCACACAAGATTTCAAAATAAGTTCAAGAAGCTTTGAGGGAAGGTCAACTTGCTTTATCTAATGTGGTTGAAAGAATTACTCAAAAACCCTTTGAAATATCAGTTTTTGCTATACAAGAGGTACCCACAACAGTCCTTCATCAAGGAGCCAGTATGATAGAGTGGGTGAACCTCCCAGCACAACCAGAACAAAGCCTTACTCCTTACCCTAGTGCTTGTGGCTAAAATTTTATTTAAGGCCATTAAGCAAGCAATACAATTATCTGGGATAAGACCTGACAAGATATACACCTTTTATATCACTGAACAAATCAACTATGCTATGAAACCATCCCAAAGTGGCAAATTTTATTGGCCACAGCTCCAAATTTTACACATGGGTCTCCATTAAAGATAACCAGACTATTACATAGATGGCAATGGATTTCTGAAGAAAATGTTTCTAAGGTTCCTCTTAATGGACAACTATCTTTATGGTTGTATCCAAACATGACATTTATGCTGTATACTCTTGTGACATAACTATAAAGAGAGAAGTTAGAACTCCTTTTCAGTCCACTCAAACCAAATGAGTTGTATGCAATCATGTTAGCTCTTATTATCCAGAAGATGTAAATATAATATCTGATTAAGTCTATTCAGTAGGTGTGGTACAAAGAATTGCCACAGCCCAAATAAAATTTGTAGCTTCCAATATATATCAGCTCTTTAAGGAACTTCAAGAGCAAGTGGGAAAGCATCCCAGTAAGATTTATATCTTGCATGCCCACTCTCATAGTAGACTTCCAGGTCCTATTTTTGATGGTAATTCAAAGGCAGACAGCCTTCTAACCATGTTGGCCAATGCTCCTTTTTTTCAAACAGCCCAAGAATCTCATTCTAAATATCATCAGGCTGCTCGAGCTTTATGTTTACAATTTGGATAACAAAAGAGGAAGCTAAGAGCATAGTAAAAGCTTGTACAGCTTGTCTTCCTTTCCATGCTCCTACACTCCCTCCAGGGAAGAACCCTCATGGTTTGAGACCCAATGAAATTTGGCAAATGGATGGAACCCTTTATAAGTCTTTTGGTGGTCTGTCTTTTATCCATGTTGTGGTAGACACCTTTTTAAAGATTTACTTTAGCAATGCCAACAGCAAAAGAGACAGCCTTAGTGGTCATTGAATTTCTTATACAAATTTTTGCTATTATGGGTGTGCCATAAGTCATAAAAATAGATAATGGACCTGCATGTACTTCTAAACATTTTGCACACTTTTATGCACAGTATAAGTTTTTACACACCACAGGCATACCCTTTAATCAAAAAGGATGGGTAATAGTAAAGAGGAGAAACAGAAGCATCAGACACTCCTTCAAAAACAAAAGAAAGAGGGAGCCACAGGTAACCCTAGAGAACTTCTAAATCTACCTCTTTGTACTATTAACTTCTTGAGTTTTGACAAAAATGCACTGGCTCCGGCAGACAGGTTTTATAACCCAAAGGGCAGTGTCCAGTGCGAGCAGCTCCACTATCTTTAGATAATGACCAGCTCATGTGGAGAGACCCAGAAAGTGGTGAATGGAAGAGACCAGATAGGTTAACTTCTTGGGGGAGAGGGTTTGCTTGTATCTCTACAGATGGAAAAGGAATCAGATGGGTACCAACGAGCCATATTCATATTGTCTATTGGAGAGAGACAGAAAAGGAAAAAACAAAAAACAAAAACTTTTGAAACAAAGGAAAAGACCCCAAAAATATCAGATGGTTCCATCTCTGACTACATGTGCCACTGAACAACAAAAATTGTTAATGAGACTACTACAGGAAGTCAAAATCTGTAGGAATCATTGGATTCCCTGACAAATGAAGTAATGGACAATAGATTGGTTTTGAATTATCTCTAGCACTTATGAACATATATAATCACTCATGTTAATTTGTGTTGTTTGTTACATCACTACTAGCCTGTGTTACATTATTATGTGCTTGTGTAATACCTCCCATACTGATGGATTTATGCATACCTATTTCAAGTAAGATCCTTCAGTCTAGAGGAAACCTGCTAAAAATATTTGGTTTGGTGTTCTCACCTTTCTGAGAAGTGGGGGTTGGGGGAAGGGGATGTGATCACTTTCTTTTTGCTGTTTTTACCTGAGAAATCAGGGAGGGAGTGACCACCTGTGTTCTAAAACAAAGAAAGCCAGAGATGTAGAATGCCAGAACTCTGGAAAAGTATACTTGAAACAAGGTGTTAACTCAGTGTGATTGATGAGATAATGGTTCTTTATTATACATATATTTACTACTTAGCATGGTGATGTAATGGTTCTCTAGTTCACACATATTCAGTATGCTATAATGATGTAATTGTACTAGGTTATTTAAGGGCAGAGAAGGACTAGAAATGAGACATTCTATCTTTGACCATCCTCCTGGTGGCTCTCCTGCTTCCTTTATTAAGACCAACTTGGGCTGATCCCAAGGTCCTCCAGAAAGCTAGCCCAAACATTACAAGGAATAATAATAATTTACATTTATTTTATAAGGCACTGACAAAATGTGTTGCTTACTCAGTTTGCTTAAATATTGGTGATCCAACATTTCTTCTCAGGTTCTGGATCTCTCTTCCATTTACCACAGTATAACATGTTCTATAGGTGAAAGAAAAAGGAAATAAAAATTGCCATTTTAAAACATAACTTGCCAAGAGCATTTTTTTTCCAGAGACGCTTAATTCCTAGGAATTCCATGAATCAAACAGTGAGATGGATTTTCTAATTCCCTTTTCAGAAATAAAAAAAAAAAAAAAAACTAAACTAAACCTGCCTCAAATTATCATCATCAGACTATATATATATATATATGTATTGGAGCCCACTTTTCAATGATTTGTGCTGTCAAAGAGAGGTTCTGCCATATTCATATATTGCCCTTGTTTTCTACATTGTTTGATTTCTTCTCCACAATGGAAGTGAACTAACTCTCCTGACATATGGAATAGGCTGTTCCTTGAATCATATAGCTTAATTTAAACCAACAGATCTAAGGTATTAAAATGACTTTTCCTATGCCTTTCAGATTCAAAACTATTTGATTTCAGAGCCTGATTTTCTTGGATCCATTTAATGAATTAAACAAAGAAAATGAAGACAACCCTGTTTTCAAAGTGACTTCAAATTTTACTTGTACTGAATAATTAACGACAAAATGAAAGTATGTTGTGATAAGAATTACATTTTGAATCTTATGCATTAGAGATGCTACTACATGTTTTTACATTTGATGGGAAAATTACAAGGAATCTTTTATTTCAAATGTGTATTTCTGTAAATAAGTCACACTATCACATTGATAAGCTTCTTACTTTAAAATCCATTAATAAAAATGGAGAACCTTTTAATTTATTTAATATCTCCCCCTAGTTACATTTAAAACAACAAAAGAATTTACACTTATTTCTAAAATTTTTGAGTTTTAGGTTCTTCATTATCCCTAATGCAAAACCTTCCCACAAGTCAAGTAGTGAAAAGAAAGTCAACCTAATGAAAATTAAAATCCTCAAGAAAAATTATGTTTAAAAAGAGAGACAGAGAGACAGAAAGAATGCTTCAGTATGTATGCAGGCACAATCAATTCCTTCTCTGAGTATGGATAGGATTTTTCATAGTAAGTTTTTCAGAGTAGTCATGGATACTACTGAGAATAGCAAAGTCATTCACAGCTGGTCATCCCAGAATATTGCTATCACTTTATATACAGTACATTTCATTTTGCTTCACAATGCAAACACACTAACTTTCTTACTATATCTCAAGAAAGACAATACATCTCCCCTTTCTATGCCTTGTATTGGCTGTTCCCCATAACTGGAATTAATTCCCTTTTTTACCAATGACTCAGAATTCCTTGATTAGTTTAAAAAAAAAAAATCACCTTCTCCATGAGGCCTTCCTGATTTCCCAGTTTCTCATGCCTCTATTCCAAATTAAATTTCACTATTTACTGTATAATCAAATATATATATAATAGAATATAAGCAGATAAAGGGTAGTAATAATTCAACTTTTATTTTTTTGTCTTCCGTGCCATTGTTCCCCCCATACAGGATATACTTAATAAATGCTTACAGATTGACTAATTTTTCAGACAAGAAAAATGAAGCTGAGATATTACATGATTTAACTAAGATTACAAGACCTTGTTAGGATCAGAGGTAAGACTTTAAGACTGGTCTTCTACCTCAGTATCTTATGCTTCATTATTTTTTATTTGCCATTTGAACAGAAGCATAAAGAATTATTTGTTATTTTTTATGTTTTTGTTGATATTGTCTTTTTTTTACATAATGATAGCAATCCCAAGTGTCTCCTCCGTTTCCTAGCAGAGAGTCATCTTATATAGCAAATAGCATTTTTAGAGAGGAAAAAAAAATTAGCACAGCTAAAAAATGTATTCAAAAAACTAAAAAACATATGCAATACCTGTGAACCTACCTCCTCTACAAAAGGGTGATTTAGAGGTATACTCTCATATCTCCTTATTTGATCTGTATAATTTTATTATAGGTACTTTTGATTTTTGGTATGAAGTTGGTTGTTCTTTTCATTTATGTTTTTCTAATTACTGTATATATTGTTGTTTTGCCTCTGCTTTAAAAAAGCATTCATTCTGAATCATTTCATACAGGTCTTTTCAAGCTTTTTTGTATTCATCACACATATTTTTGATGTAAAGTAATATTTAATTACATTTCTGTATAATAATTTCTTATTGGATAGACATCTATTTTGTTTTTAATTTTTAAATATCAGAAAATGTTATCAATATATTGAAGTTAGTGGGGATTTGTTTCTTATCAATGGCTCCCTGGAGTATAATTCTACTCACTTGTACAAAGTGTATAGATATCAGTTTATTTTCATAATTCTAAATTACATTTCAAAATGGGTTGTACCTTTACAGAGTTCCACCAACAACATATTAGTGTGACTACAATTCTGCAACCCATCAAAAATTTTGAATTTTGCCATTTTTTGGGGAAAATTTTTTGTCAATTTGTGCAGAATATAGTCAAATCTCAAGGTTGTTTTGATTTATATTTTTAATAGCAGCAATTTGGAGAATTTTTTGAAGTGGCTGTTAATACTTTGCTTTTCTTTTTAATAACTGTTCATATACTTTTACCTCTCATATTCTGAGGAATGGCTATTATGTAGAATATGTAATTATGCATGCATATGTGTATATATGTTTATTAATTTTTTATATATCTTGAAAATTCTTATCAGAGAACATGGATACATTTTTTTTCCCATTTGACTACTTTTTCATATTGGTCAATTTTTTTTCTCAGCAAAATCTTTTTAGTGTTAATAATTTTTTTACTTTCTGCAATTGCCTCTATCTATCATTTGATTAAGGATACATCTGCTTCTCATATTTATGAAATGTATATGATCTTATTCTCTTTTTTTTTTCTTTGATAATCTAGCTCTTTTGTTTTTCCCAATAAATTTTTCTATTATATGATATTCTATTAAGTATTGCCTTGGTTATTTGACATAAAAATAAAAGTATAAATTAATTTTGATAGCATAGTCATGACCTGGTTCTGATCACTGAATATTGTTTCACCTGTTAAAGTTGTTCTTTATATCTTTTAGGAATACTTTGTAATTATATCTCGATATATCCTTTTATATATTTGTGATTTGATAGGTCTAGCCATTCTTTTTCTATTATTGTTTCTAGTGCTTTGTTATCACTATATATAAATGCTGTTGAAATTTGAATTCTCATTTTATAGCATGTACTTTTGATCACTTATTGTCTCAGTACCTTTGTTGATTCCTTAGGATTTCCTAAGTAAGTCATCAATATATCATCAGGAAAAAACCACCATTTTATCTCTTCTTTATATTTTGCTCTCAATTTTTTTCTCATTTCTTATTGATGTTGTTAATATTTTCAGAATTAAGTCAATTAGAGGAGAGAGGTGTAACCTCCCACTCTGAGGCTCCTGAGTACCAGGGTCATGCATGCCAATCTTCCCTGGATAGACATGGAGACCAGACTGATGTTAAAGTGCCAAACACTCTACCAGCTGACATGGTCTACATGGCAATTCTCAGAAGCAAAGTCTCTAACAGAGAAGGGCATGTTTGCTTTATTCCTTTATTTACTGAAAAAGAAGTTGTAGTTTATAGTCCTGATATATTATCCTTATATTTGTGTTTTATTTTACATAGAGGCTTTTAATGATACTACGAAAGATCCCACCATGCTTATTACTTTTGAATGCTTTTAGTATTAAAGAATGTTAAGCTTCGTCAAATAATTTTTGTTTTACTGAATCTATTGAGTAATCATGTGGTTTTGAAAGTTTGGATTTTTATAATGATTATTTTGTTTTCCTAGTGTTGAACCATATTTTCATTTCTGGTATAAATATCGCTTGGTCATGATGAGTAATTTCTTAGATAAATTGTCGTAGTTTTATTGGCCTATACAGTTATCCTTCCATTTCATGATTCTTTCCCAATGTAACTTTGATACATCACATAAGAAGTTAATGGGAAGTTTGGGGGAGTTTTGCGAAAATTGTAGATGATACACAAAGGCCAAGAAATGAAAGAAAAAGTTTAGAATCTCAGAAACCCATAAAATATATGTATAATATTGGCATATTTTAAATGTTGATAAAATAATGGTTCCATATATACTGTAATATTTCAGAGTTTTTCTTTTGTATGAAGAAGAGATAACAAATTTCATGTGAATTTTCCAGATAATGGGCATGTTCTAACCCTCAATGATGTGGAAGGAGTAAGTGTAGTTTTATTTCTGTATTTTATGTTTTCTTGGTTAAGGTGTTAAAGCTATATTTGTCTCATAAAGGGATTAAAAGCCAAGAAATTAAAATTTTTTAAAAGTTTGCCTGCATTTTGTTATCATTCTCAGTTTTTATTTTCCTTTCTTCTTGATCTGATTTGTCTTGTGCAGCAAGATAACTGTATAAATATGTAGACATATATATATATATTGGATCAAACATGTATTTCAACATTTTAACATGTATTGGCCTATTTACCAGCTAGGGGACAGGTTGGGAGGATGAAAGGGAAAATAAAAAAATAAAAAAATAACTTCCTGCCTGATGAAAAGTAAAGCTGTCCCAGAAAACCAGTCATCAATGAAGAGTTGAGAAGTCCTTAATTTATAGTCAGTCAATTGTTAGAAACTTCATGACTTTTACTAATTAATTAAATCAGATAAAATGAGATGTTTATTTTTTTACTCATCTTGTTCAGACCTTTTATGATTCTATAAGAGAAAGAGCAACTCATTGGATTCAAGAGATTGGAGCTCTGATTTTTTAATCTAATTCTCAGTGACTTTATTTAATCTCTTCATCGCTGCAGTAGAAAAATTGTGAATGACTTTGTAATTCTATAGCATGATATACTGCATAAACAAATATTTATTAAGCATCTATTATGTTCCAGATATTGTGCTAGATATTGGGAATACAAAATCAAATATTAAACTGCTATGTACACTATTTCATTTATTCTTCATAACATCCTTTTGGTAGTAGGTCAAATATTATTATCATTCTGTAGACAAAGAGATGTTAAGTAACTTTCTCATTTTCATATAGTCAGGATTTGAATCCAATTCTAATGACTAAATTCCATTCTGTAGTTAAAGAATCACAGTCTCAAAAATGTTAATATGTTTGGCTAAAAACCACCTCCAATATTCAAAATATGTTACAATTTGTAATCAATTTTTTCTATTCTGACATATTGAAATGTCAATAAATGTTGATTAAGAGAATGACTTATTGGCATCATACCTAAACCTAACACTGCAGCTTTTGCCCATTCATTATTTCAACTTCTGTCCTCTGAGGCCAAGTAGAAATAATTTATTCTTTTGTCCTGCCCTCTAAATATAGTTTCAAGAGAACTAATATGTTCTCTCCCTAAGTCTTCTACAGATTCTTGAAAGACATGGAATCAAGTCTTTAAAACTCACTGACCCTTGATAAATATATATTCATAAAATGCTCAATTCTCCAATTTTATTATGATTTTCATCATTTCAAGTTTTGCCCCCTGAGGCCAAGTAGGAATAATTTATTCTTTTTGTCTAGCACTCTAACTATAGTTCCAAGATAACTATCATGTTCTCTCCTTGTGTCTTCCTCTACAGTTTTTTTGAATAACATGGCAGATACCCAGTCCTTTTACTATTTTTAAAATTGGCTGACACTTTATGAATATGTACTCATAAAAATGCTCAGTTCTCTACTTTTAATTGTCATTTTGTGTAGTAACTAAAATGTTTGCTTTAAATGCCTAAACAGGAAGACCTATGAATCTTTTTTCCTTTATCTCCTTAACTTTTCTGTTCTTTAGGATCATAGTGTATATGTATATCCCAGGCCTGTCATGACTTCTAATAACTATTCAGTTCATGATTCATTTCAAAATTGTCATAGTTGCTGTTGCTGCTTCCTTGGAGAATAAAGGATATTAGCAGAACAGCTCATGTTCTCTGCCCTCATCTTCTTTCCAACTACATGATGCCTCTGACTCATACTGTCAGTTACCTCTGTTTGACTTACTCTCCTGAGCTTTGCAGGTGTGTGACTGCCCATGTTGAAGAAAGTTAATTTAAACATTATTACTTGCAAGACTCAAATACTTCTACCATGTGAATAAAACAGGTGTTGAAAAAGGGTCTATTCCTTGCCACAGTGGGAAAAATTGCCCTCAAAGATTCTACATTGAAACAAGACTTAGTAACTTGAAAGGAATGAAAAGTGACTCTTTGATCCAGTCAGCAATCTCCTTTTCAATCTCCCTGAATTTGTGAATTAAAAACAAAATATCATTTAATTTTTTCCTTCTGCTCAGTCTCTTGTTCTTTCTTCCTATTTCTTGTTCAAAAGTTTCTGCATAACACATTTAATAGTTTTCAAGCCCACCTTTCAAAACAGAACTGTCACTACCAGTACTCTGAGTAGATACTGAATAGAGTTATTTTGAACTGTTTTACTTAGTTATTATTAGTCTTACACATTAGAGCCCAGTGTTTACCTTTTCTAAAGAGTCTAAAGCAACCTTGCTGATGTGTTCCTTTGATTTGAATAGAAAGATTGTGCAGTCATTAGGACAGGGGGCATTCAACTCCAGCTTGCTTCTGCATCTGCACAGCATCTCTCAGAGTAGTCATTCTCTTAGGATACCATTCATAATTGAAATTAAACCCATTTAACTCTAATGCTTTTTAAGGTCCATTACTAACATTGAAACTCTACTGTCAGTTGGTGAATAAGGCTTTGAAATAGACGAAAGGTGCATTCTCCCCCCACACCCCTCTTTGGCAAAGTTAGTTTTCAGTGGGAAGGGAGAACACTGCCACATTCACAGTATTTAAACAAAAACGGCCACTGACTTTTCATTGAGTGTCTTCCAATCAGAAAGAGGAACATTTGCTGACAATGGGTTCATTAGAACCCCCTTCCTGCTGCCAACGGGCACAGGAAAAAATGAAATTTTTTCTGGCTCCATGTTCTGGCTGCTTTCAGTGTTGATGGAAAAACTAAAGTTGCCTTCAATGGACTCTTGGTAAAAGGAGATCTTTGTTCTGTGTTCCAATGGGCCTGAAAACATTCATTCTGAAACTCAATAAAGGTGTGTGTTCTAGGAAATCATAAGAGTTATTTGTTAATGCCCTCGGCTCCAACTGAAGGAAGTTAGGTTAACTGAGTCACAAGAAAATTTATGCTGAATGCTGGAAACCATGAGAGTTTGAGTCACTAAGGAATTTTGAATTAACACACAAAAGCCAGGAAAAAAATATTTCAATATGCATATCAAAAATATATATTTATTTGAGCTGTATAATTAATCCTAGGTAGGTTTTCTTTAAACGTACAATCACTTGTTGGGAGCTTAAATAGATTCAATATGTAATGTTCAAGGGTAGTCTCTGAAAAAATTTAGGTATATTTCTCTGTAATTCTGTCTTGTTATTAATATTAATTATTTGTTGACTCCCTATGACATACTCAGATTTCTAAAGTGTTATAGAAAACCTTCACTATGGCAATGCATGTTTATTTCATTTTTCCCACAGACTCCAATACCATTTTCTGTTTCAAAATCTTAATTTGAAATTGTTGACATTATGCCTTGGATTCTGCTCCTTTTAATAAAAAGAGCTATCAATACTTTGAAAAGTAGGGAAAGTCCTCAAGTGTTATGATAAGCTACTCCTGGTATAGATGTACATATTTCTTCTTGTGTAGAATGAACTCCCTTTTCATCTCCACTTCTCAGAAGCCTTTTCTTCCATGAAGACTCATTATAATAGCTTCCTCCTCCTTTAAGAGTTCTGTTGTACTTCAACTTTCTTTTTTTCTATGATGTTAGTATCTCTCTTTTAGTGTCATCACAGTCTACCTTTTGTTACAATTATCTGTATCTATATCATATGCACCTTTCTCCTGCAGAGGAGAAGATTTCTACAGGCAGGTGATATCGTTTTCTATCTTTCTGCTCTAGTTCTAGAATATGTAGATTATTTTTTTAAAAGGTTGAATGAAAGAATTAATGGATTTTTTTTCTATTGTCTTCTCATTATTATGTATTTCTCAGTTTGTTTATTTGTTCTTTATAACTATGTACCTTTTTACAGGCTTCTCATTTTGGATGGAATGCATTCTCTCACCTCTATGTTCAAGAAACTATAGTTTCCTTCAGGGTTTACACAGGTATTGCCTTCCCATAAAACCTTCTCCCAATCCATAAGCAACTATTCTTCCCATGCCAACTTCTTGTAAAATGATAATTTTTCACTGATTTTAACATCATTTTAAAATATATGAAAAACTTTTAAAATCTTATCTCATTTTTATCATCACAACTTTAGAAAGGTGCTATTTTTAATCTCTCTTTTAGAGATTAGGAAACTGAGGCTAAGAGTGGTTAAATTACTTGCTCAGGATCACATAGTAAATACCTGAGGTCTTCCTGCATACAATTCTAGCACTTTATTAACTATATCAAACAACCACTTATAAAACATGCATATATACACAATACACATGTGTATACATACACAAGAATGTATATCTGTGTACGTATATGTGTGCACACATACACATGCAATGCATACACATATGTATATATGTATATATGTTGCATACCTTATAAAAAGATACATATATATATATATACATATATATATATATATAGACATACACATGCTTTCTTTTGATAATATAAGCTTATTGAAGATATGGATATTTTTTGTTTTATTTGTATCCCTATCATTTAGCATAGTATCTTGAACAAAGTAGTTGCTTGTTAAATGATTTTTTTCAGTTTAATTATTCATTCACATTAAATATGAAGAACTTTGTAGTTTATAAACCCTTTTCTTTAAAATAATCAATGGGTACATAGATAGCACCATATGTAAGTATTTAAGTATGAACTTATGTGAGTATATACTAAGTATATATGTATGTTATGTGTTATATTTAGTCATCATAATTTAGAATAAGAATGAAAAATGTTCTTGATTTCATAAATATTGGGCCTCATTATACCTATAATGAGAAAGTTGTTAGACTATTGAAATCTATTATATTATTCTAGATAGTATATTATCTAAAGATAATATTATAGAAATCTAACTTCTAACTAGAGAAGTTTTAATACTAATTTGCAAACTCAAATAAGATAAATTATTATAAAAAAAAATTCACAGTAGGATACAGGTGATTAAAAGATGCCCTGAATCTCATTCAATAATGCTTATTTACTTGACTTTTTTTTCACAGTAAGGAATACAGAATTAAAACTGTCTGGTACTCATGGCAATCTTAAGTAACTACAGTGACTTAAAGACATTAAACTTCCATTGAACTACAGTTACTTAGTCTAAACCTATATATTCACATTAAAGTGAGAGAACTAATATATTACATGAATAATTCACATATTTCTTGCCTCTATCCTTCTAACTTTCATTGGTCTTTTTATTGGACACCTCTTATTTATTTAAAAGTGTCACATTTGTTGTCACTTTTCAGTCATGCCCAACTATTTATAACTCCATTTGGAGTTTTCTTGGCAAAAATACTAAGGTGGTTCAACATTTCCTTCTCTAGTTCATTTTATAGATAAGAAAACTGAGCAAACAGAGATAAGTGAATAGCCCAGGATCACACAACTAGTAAGTATCTGAGGCCAGATGATTATGAGTCTTCCTAACTCTACACTTACACTCTATCCATTGTATCATCCAGCTGCCCAAAATGCAATTTGGGAAATGTTTATGCAAGAAATGATAAAGCACAACAATTGATTTTTATTTATCACAAAATGGATAAGCATCTAAATATTTGATGTCACAGAAATGTTTTCAATTATCAGAATTAATTTATCCTAAAACTCAATTGTGCAGGCCCAGAATTATAGGCTAAAAGAAAAGATTCACACATACACACATACACAGAAACACATCACATATTCATACAGATTACAGGAATCTACCAAATGGGCATAATCACTTTGTAATCTTTAACTCATCACAGACTTCAAAAGATTTAACAAAGATAATAAAGTATAAACTATCTGCTTTAAAAAAAAAAAAAAAAAAAAAAAAAACTGACCTGAAAAGAGTCCAGAAGACATAATTGAGGAATTATACTCCTCCAAACCATGATTAAAAAACAAAATGTCTGGCCAATATTCAAGAAAACAAAAGTTAAAACTACCCAGATCTATTTGAGAACTAAATGAAAATAGAATTCAGAAATCACCACCTAAAAGGAACCTCCCAAACATTAGTACCAGGAATTTCATTACCAAAACTTCCTTGAAGACAAAGATTAGTTCATTAAAAAAAAAAGTTTGTACCTCCAAAAGCTAGAAAGAAATTTCTTTCAGCACACTTAAAATTTTTTCACAATTTATTTATCTTTAACATCCTTTTTTTTTTTTTAAATTGAATTCCAAATTCTGTTCTTTGATCCTATCCTTCCTCAATTAATTGAGATAAAAGTTGGTTTAATTAATTGGTATCAAACATTTTAGTAATATATGCTCTAAAATTATTCTGCTTATTCATCCTTCAAAATACATTAAATGATATTTATTCATAAAAATATTATGTCTGAAACAATCTCTGAAAAGAAACAATTAGTCTGGTCCAACATCTTCACCATCAGGATCACCCACAACTGCTGATACTCTGCCCTTTTAACCACTCAATCAAGTGAACTTAGCTTGAATAGCCATACATAATAAGAGACAGATTGATAGTGGCATGAGCCTGATATATAAAATTACTCAAACTACCCTTACTACCATCATTTCAGATTCCTGGGCTCTTGGATTCAGGGTCCTGCACTATCTCTATTAGAATCTTATTATATAATATAAGGCAATATATTATATAATATAATACATTATCTATTATATAGAATTACAGTGCTCTCCCCATCAATGTCATTGGATTAAATTCTGTCCAGCTCTTTTAAGACTCAGTAACCCTTGGAGAGCAAGGATCTATAATTGTTGCAACCTCTCACATCAACAAGCAACTAGTAATTATCTGTGGACAAATAACCCCCAAAGCCCTTGGAACAACAGCACTTTCTTTAAAACAAACAATATTACTTCCAATTTGGCCCAGATAACCATAACCTAGGAAAATAATCCTTTTGGGGATTCAGCCTATAAATTCCTTTCAAAACACTACAATCCCCAATTTCTTAGCAGCCAGAACTACTAAAGATGGAGGAAATAATTTTTTTTCAATCAAAACCCTTGAGAAACCAATATGAATTTATGACTAGAAATGATATTCAAGGAGCATTACTGAATTCAGTTTTATGTTTGTACCCTAAGGACCAATGGGTCTTTCTATGAAACTTGCAGCCAAAACCTCCATATGTGTTGTCCTGTTATTAGGATATGAGCTTTGTGAAAACAAAAGCAGATTCTGTTTTTTCAGGTTTTTGATTGTCTCCTTATGTCTTTCAGGTCAGAGGCAGAGTTGCCATTCACAAATGGACCACTCTGCTGATTTGCAGGAAAATTTTTATTTGCTTTGTTTCTGATCTTTGCTACTTCACTCTTCTAAAAGTAGTCTAGTGCTCTAATCCCTACTTTATTATCTTTGTTAAATCTTTTGAAGTCTGTGATGAGTTAAAGATTACAAAGTGATTATGCCCATTTGTTAGCTATGTTAAACTTATTGAAGATACCTTTCTAACTTTAGTGTTGTGGGAACTCAAAATTTCTGGGCTCTAGGGACACCCCAGCCTTAGACTCCCTTGGAGCAGAGATTCCAGGCATGCACCACTCCTGCCAGGTGTCTGGTTTTCTCTTCATATCTCAAACAGTACTATGCTTTGGCCATAGTATTCACTCAATAAATGTTTTCTTATTTATTCATTCATCAGCCATTAAAATTCTGGGGAAATCTGAGTGTAGTATAAATCTGATTTTTAAAAAGACCATTTTCACTGGTCAGTTTATGGGTAGCCAAAGACAATTCATCTTCTGGTAACATGTTTTGCATCTATACTCCAAAATTATAATAGTAGCATTTTCCTCTCTACCATTCAGGAGTTTATGCTAGAGATTTCATGTTAATAACTTTTAATGCATTTTGGCTGAGGTAAGAAAATGGATAAGGTTTTTTACTTTCAGTGAAAGGATGGCAAGAGAAAATAAGTTCATGAAATCGAAGTGGTGGGATTGAAAGGTTCCCTGGTAAATTTAATTCAAGGATGTGAATGATCTAAGTCGAGATGTTTCTGGAATTTTCATCCCCTGATTTTTTCAATAGAGATGCATTGTTTCATAATTTCCTTCATAGTTTAGCCGAAATTGCCCAGGCTATCTCCTCCTAATTCCATATTCAATGTATTAATCAATTTTTAGTAATAATTAATTTCATTAATTACATGGCTTTTTTAAAAAGGTATTTCAATTGTAATTACAAACATGTTTGTGATTATTATTTGTTTATTTGTTTGATTGAAACTGAAGTTATCCCATTGAATCTAGTTCATAAATTAGATTTTAAATTAGACTTGTCTTATCATTAGCCTTTTGTTTTTTCCTTAATATGGCAACACCATGCACTGAATGACTATCACAACTGAAAATCAGTATACTTATATATGTATATATTCATGTATAGTTTATATCCAAATTTCTAAAATGAGGTTCATTTTTATTTTTTATTTTTGTTAGGTTTTTTGCTTTTCATTTTCAAATGTTATCATAGTCAAAGGGTGGGGTGTATCCATACTGCATCCTTTGCCATTTCAATTTTCTTTTGATATTTCTTTTAATGCTGTTATTTTGTAAAACACACACACTGCTGACAAAATGATTTTTTATTGTTTTCATTCATACTCTTAGCAAAAAACATGAAAACATCAGGATACATTCTTCAGATTTCATTTGGAAAATAACTCTCTTTGCTTCTTTCCCCCTCCCACTTTGACTTTGTTGACAGAGTCCATTCCATAAAAACTAAAAATATATCCTTTAGCACCTGGATCTTTTCTCATCTGTGATTAGCATTATGTGTGAAATTTTAAACTAAATAACATGAACCAATGTTTAACCATGTGAAAGGACAGCTGCCAGGCTACCTTTTTATGCCTTCTATTCCTGAAAAGTGAATTATTATTAACTTAACTTCTACAACAAGGGCAGCTGGTTTCAATGCTCTTTTCTTTAGAATGTAAGTAAAATCCCATTATAACAAAGTCCACAGGATATCAGAATTGTTTTGTTTCAGTGGGGAATTTTATTAAAATAAATACACTGATAAAAATCACATTCCATAGATACAGATCCTAGACATAAAATAGAGCCTGGTTCAATGTGGTGAATTAGTACATTAAAAGAAAGGTTTTGAATGAAAAAAAAAAAAAAGACAAGTGAGGTACATATACCTCTTTCTTCTTCCCTACTCTATTTCCCTGCATTTGACTTCTATACTTAAAAAAAAAAAAAAAAAAAAGTTTTAATTTTGGCCAGTATCTTCGGAATTTTACAGGTTTAGCTTAGCTTTGGCAATTTAGATTCCCTACATGAAGTAGAAAATTTGAAAAATAATTTACTGCTAGAAAATATAAAAAAATTAAAGTCTCAGCTATAGCTGAATTGGTTCTCAGTCCCATTTTTCATGTTATCAGAACTCAAATAAGTTGTGTGGATGATAATATTCTGTTTTCAAGAACCAAGGAAGGTTCTTATGCAGAAATCAATGCTGTTGTTTTTGTACAAATTGTTCCCTCATGGTTATATAACCATGATTCCAGAGGCTTGAAGATAATCTATACCATATATTCAAGATGAATAATGAAACATACATTTTTGGATATGAGCATTTTAGATATTTGTGTTTCATGTCTATACATACTTGTTAGAAGGGATTTGTATATCTTTAAATTGTGGGGGGAGACAGACTGTATTAAGGGAAAGAAAATAAATGCTTGCTCATTATGTGTGTGTGTGTGTATATATATATATATTACAAAACATATACACATTATACATACATAAATAATGAGATATGGGAATAGGGGGAGAGATCCCCTCTGCCCAAAGATTCAGGTCCAATGTGAAAGAATTTGCAAACTTGACAAGCTGTATGGCAAATAGGAATTTTATTGTTCACTAAGAAGGAAGCTTTCTTAGCGGCAAAACTCTTCATTAGGAGTTTGGCAATGAGAAGTCAGCTTTGCTAGGAAGACAAGACTTCTTGGTGGCAAGGTTCTATTAGGAAAATTGCAAAGGTAGACACTGAGAAGAGAATATCTTCACAGTAGGCAGCTTTGCTAAAAAGAGAGCTTCCTTAGCAATCATAATCCTGTTTTGAACTTCTGAAAAGTTTCAGGGTTCAGAGTTATCTTATATTAGCGTCTGAGTGAGGCTTGGGCTTCAATTCAAATTGAATGAGATTTCTTCAATGTATTCCATGGCCCATGCCTAGATTTCCAATAGGACTATCAGGCTGAGATCTCCACCTGAATGAAACTATTAACCTTGGGAGGGACATTGTCTGGGAAAGGTATGCTTTTCCCAGGGGAGACCCTGAGACCCCAAATGACCCTTCTTTTACAAATTAAAGGGGACACAGTTTCAGGGTTCATCCCCATCATAAATACATACACATTTGAAATCAATGCAATCAAACCTAAGAGGGATAATAGGAAAAGCTAGTTTTGGAGCTAGAATATCCAACTACAAGTTCTAGTCCTGGCACATACTTTTTGTATTATTCTGGATAAGAAACTCAACGTATGTGTCTCAATGTCTTCAGTTGCAAAATGGAGATAACAGTCTCCCAAAGAGTTATTTTGAGGAAAGTTCTTTATGATGACTGTAAGAAACAAAATAGCTTACAAAGAATGCACTGATTTACTGATGAATGAAAGAATTTACATTCTTTAAAAAAAAAAAGTGCCTAGATGAATAGACACACCTTTGTTACCTCCAAATGTTGCAGCATTTTATTTCCTATCCAGAAGCACAAGTCCCTCCCCTGATTACCCATTATTTGGATATTACAGAAATTACACATCATGACTCTCCACCCCAGATTACATAGCCAGTCCCTACCCCTAAGGAGTTTACATTCATTTGGAAGATAAACTCCATCCTTGATTATTCCTTGATGTTCTTGTGGGTTTCAAGTTTCTGATTGAATTTTTGTTTCTCTAATTTAATTTTCCTAACTGTGGAAAACAAATGTCCATCCATTTCTCACATGGCTAAAAATGTAACCTGATATTTTTATCATATGTGCTTTATATGTACCTATTAATGATGCATATATGTGTTTTCCTTCTTTAGAATTTAGCAGCATGACTGCTACATAGTAGATACTTAATAAATTTTTATTTATTGATTGGTTATTATGTATTAAGAGACACAGAATAGATTAGTGCTTAGAATGTTAGAATTAAAATCAGGAAAAATCTTAGTTTTAAATTCCTCTATGAATACTATAACTTTAGGCAATTTCCTAAATGTAGCTGAGCCTCAGTTTTCTCATCTGTGAAATAAGATCATCAAACTTACTAAGATTGCTAAAATTATATAACTAAAAAGTGTTGAATTGATAATCAAATGAGATTATTCATGGAAAACACTTTGCAAATGTTAAATTACTATAAGTCAACAGTCAACTAATATTATATACAAAAAAGCATTTTTTCTATAGAAAATCAATTGTAACATAAACGTATATTGATAACCTCAGAGTAATAAAGGTAAAGCAATAAAAAATAATTTCATTAAAATTCAGAGTTGAAATCCTGATTCTGTCACTTACTCTCTGTAGGACCTTGAGCAAGTACCTTAATCTCTCTGGGTCTAAGATTCCTCACCTGGGAAGAGAAAGAGTTGGTGTAAATCATCTATGATATTTGAATATTTACTATTGTTACTATTAACTCAATGGATCACCCATTCAATCATATGGGACAGTATCATCCATAAAACAATCAGAGACTCTGAGAGTAACAAAAAAAAAAAAAGGTTTATTACTGTCTCAAGAGAAAGGGCATCTTCCATCTGACAAGGTGTTTGTCAGCAAAGAAGTGAAAAACATAAACTGCAAAACACCAGATTAAATAGCCTAAAAGCAAAAGCCCTTGAAGTCCCAACTCTCCTAGGCCAGCCTTTTCTCCCATTGTTTGGGGGAATCCAGGTTTACATTCTAATCTTGGAAATCTAATCCAAAACTCAAAAATTCATGTCAATAATAAACTCAAGTCAAATTTCCCTAAAGTATTGCTATACAAGCAGATATAATTCAAAGCCATCATCACCTTTAAAAGAAGTACTTAAATGCTAATTAAGAAGAGGTGGTGACAAGGCTGGACCCCAAACTCTCTCCCTAAAACTCCTTCAAAGAGAAAGTCTCCTTGAACCACCCCTCTTTAAAAGACCCCCAGAGGGAAATAGGATAAACAACTTCATTGTGTTATCCTAAGAGGTGGGCACCACCTCCATTGATTACACTCACTACTGATTAAGCTTCCCATTGAAGTAAAGACCAGCCTAAAGACATTCATTCAATTCTAAAAATTTCTATTCTAATTCCAACTCAAGCTGCACCAGTCCCCATCAAAAGCAAATCTCAGTTTGTAGTCAAAGCCTCACTTATAAAATGAGCCAACTTGGTGCTCAGTCCTTGGAGAGGACCTAACATGCCAAGGAACCTCTCCCTGGCATAGAAGCAACCTCTGCCTGCTGACATGATATTCTCTTTCAGCTTTACCCTCTCTTTATCTTTCTTAACTATTTCCTTAACAAGACTTTATACCTCTCTGTTGGGATTTCTCTGCTAGAAATTCTCTTTCACTTTGACAGGACTCTTCCACTAGAAATTTTTTAAATCTCTCTGTAGAGACCTTGCCACTAAGGAATTCAGCCTTTCCATTCATGCATAGCAAAGGCTAATTTCCCAATACCAATAACAATCTTCTTTTAACTGTCTTTTTCGGGTTCATAAATTCTTTTACAAAGGCCCTCTGCACCACCAGAAGGGGGTTCCCACAACTTTCTATCTTGTGCTTAATCTTAGGACAATTTAGGGGAGCCAAATCTCTTCATTTGGTTCCCTGAACCCTGAATCTGCCACTCTCATCATTTAACTCCCTGACTATCAGGAAACCTAACCTCATCATTTGGTTTCCTTAGCAGGAACCCCAAAATCTAGACCTCATCAGTTTGATCCTATTATTTTGCATTGGGTAAAGTGTAACCCAGAGACTTGAAAAGATTTTTCTGAGGGATCTCCCATTAGCCTCCTGACTTCCAGAACAAAGACACAATTTATCTCTTCCAAGCATTTTCTCTTTGTCACCCATGCCAGGTATTTTTTCTTCAGCTCTAATGATTGATCTCCCTAGCCTCCTGTTAAGTCCCAACTAAAAAAGACACTTCTTAGGGCAATCAATTCTTATTCCAATGTATTCCTTCTCTTAAGTATCTCTTGTTTAAATAGCTTATTGTTTAATTGTTTTCTCTACCATTAGATTGTAAACTCCTTGGGGACATTGAATTTCTTTTCTTCCTTTTTTTTTTTTTTTTTTTTTTTTTTTTTTAAGAAAATCCCAATGCTTACCATAGTTCTTGCCACATAGAAGGCCCTTAATAAATGTTTTTTGACATAACTAGGTTATTAATATGTGAATATAGAGGAGGAGGATGTATATAAAAATTATATGCTGAATGTGAAATCAGACCAGGACATTTAAGAGAAGATTCCTTTGAGGAAGTTAGCATAAGAGATTTAGTTTCTTTTGTTATAAATTAGAATGCTTATCAATTAGAAATAGAGGAAAAAAAAAAAACAAGTGAGGATGGTGTCTTAGTTGCCAAAGAAGAGAGTATCTAGACGATCAAACGGGCTGAATGTTGGAGAGGGATAAAAAGTGATGAGGTTTATAGGAGGGAGAAAAACTTGGAAATAAAGCAGATGCCCATGGACCAGAGAATAGCTAAATAATCTTGACCTCAAAGAAAATATCTGAGAAAAAGCCTCCCCCACTATCTCTGCAAAGATGGCTGACTATAAGTATTATACACTAAATAAAATATCAAACTTTAAAAAAATTAGTATTCAGTTTTGCAAAACTCCTCACTGGAAGATAGTGGCAGGAAGGATATAAAAAGAAAGTAATAAGATGACAAAAAACAGAAGATGACAATAACATGTGCTTTTGAAAGAGTGGTTTTAATTAGCATATTTAAAAATTTCCTTGGGATCAGGGTGCTAATATCAGGGATTTGGATGGAGGGACTGGGTATTCCCAGAATTGAGGATAATACAAAGAAACAAGGAAAAAAAAAAGATTCTGATAAATTTGTCAAAATTTCTAATTCTTAAATCTCTCATGTTAGTCTTTAGACTACCATTTATGTGGGTCATCATCTTCAGTATTTTATATATTGGGTGGCTTTGCATCTAAGAACTGGGTTAACAAGAAAAAATAAAGGAACAGGTAAATTCCTTCATCAAGAGAAGGGAGCAGTGGAAGCATAAAGGTTCAATATGAGGCTAGGTGTAATGAATAATATTAAACCCAGGATTGCATCCTGGGATAAAACAATACCAATGAATATTAATGACTTTCTGTAACATCAATAATTAACTTCATATATGCACACTTTTTGATATCAAGAGTTTGGAGTCATATTAAAGATCACAACCTTTTTCTCAATATCTATGGATTAAAAATAGTCTAATCAACAATTCACATCAAGGTCAAAAATTGTACATCAAATTATCTGTAACATATATCTATTAATCTGAAAGCTATAGAGTTGGTTTAAAAGTGAAGTCTTGGGCTCAAGAAATCTGGTCTCTGATTTTTTCTTTGATGGAGAGATATTTTGGGGCTATAACTTTCATTCTTACATTCTTCTTCAATGCCTACAATTGCAAAATGAGGGTAATATACAGATTTACCTACTTTGTAGGAGCTGTGCTAGGATTCATTTGTTAAAGCTTGTAAAACACCAGGAAGATAATAAACAGTAATCTTTATTTAATCCACTGGGCAAGAAGACAATTAAATGAAAACCAAAGAAAAGTCAAGAGTATGCCTACAAGCACAGTATCTGATGGAGTTATTCTTCTGGCTCAAACCAGCAGAGATTTATCCTTAAAAGACAATTTCTATAATCTGTCCTATCAAAGTGATATATTAAGGCTCAGGATTTCAAATTCTTTATGTATCTCAGCAGCTTAAATCCAGCTGCTTTAATTAAAATTACTTTGAGAATACATTTTCCAATTTAGATTTTTGAAGGCCACTGGGAGTTTATTGTATTTTATCCCTTTTATATGTCATAATATAAAAAAAAAAAAATCAAGAGGAACCTACAGTTTTTTCTTCTGGTGCCATAGCAAAGTGAGTAAGTAACTCTTGGAAACCCTTCCCAATTCACCTTTAAATTGCTAGAAAACTGCCTCACAACTGATCTAGGAGCAGAGGTGCCTCTTTCCTGCCTTGCAGGAAAGGTCAATTTTAATGGAGTGGGAGGGAATCAAAGTTCAAGAGCTGAAACATTCATCTTCACAATAAGGGACATGCAACAGGGCAACAACCCAAAAGCCATCTATTAGCAAGATCCCACTCTTGAACACTAGTACCCCTGTTGGCAAATGAGCAGTTTATGAATTACAGCAGGGCTCCCAGCAACTTCTACCTTAGCACAGCCATCAGCTATGCTTTGCTTCCATCATTGAACAGTAGTGAAGCTCTGCCCTGGGACTGGCCAACAGAAAGATCCTTTCATTGTGCCCTACCAGTAGAAAGATCCTGTCTCTCTCTAGAAACCCCAAAACAGGACCCAAACCCAGGGACAGACTCTTCTCCAGGGCCATTCACCAAAAATATTCTGTTACCATAGCAATCTAGTAGCTTTACCCCTTTGGAGGGCCTGCAGCTAAAGCCCCCCCACAGGGGAAGCAAACAGGGAGACCTCACCTTCCATTACAAACCAGAAGGGAAACCTATATTTCTGTGAAATTAAACCACTAACCCCTGAAATTCAGTGAAAGCCATCATTAAGGCCTAACACAAAAAGCTTGGGACAGAGCAGGACTAGGGCTCAATTGACACATAAAAACATGAAGTCAAAACAAAGCAGAAAAAAAAAGTCCCTATATGCCCCCCATCCCAAAAAGAAACCCTTGATTATAAAAAGTTAGTATGTTAATAAGAAAGATTAAGGAATAAACTTGGAATTGTACAATAGTGTGAAAATCATTACATGTGGGCCCTCAGAGAAAAATGTTATTGGTCTCAGGCCCAAAAATAATTCCTGGAAGATTTTAAAAAGATGTGTGTAAGTTAGAAAAAATTGAGAGTACTGCAAGAGAATCATGAAAAAATATAGACATTTAACAAAATAGAAGACTTTCAAGCACTCCTAATTAAAAGGCCAGAACTAAATACAAGATTCAAGGGAAACAAAAAAGGGGAAAAAAATCAAAAGATAACATATGAAATTTAATAAGGTTTAACTTTTTATATTTCCATGTGGAAAGATATTCTTTGTAAATCAATAACTTTATCAATATAAGAACAATTAAAAAAGAGGAGTATATGTACACAGACACTGTGAATATATGGTTACTTTGATGGGCCAATACCCTAAAAAACAAAATAAAAAGGTGAAAGAGAAAATTGTACTTGAAGAGGAAAGGAAGATATTGAATGGAGGTAAATTATCCAAATATAACCGAGAAATGCAAGAACTAATATAATGGAGAGAAAGATTAGAGGATATTGGTGGACAAAGCTTAAACCTTAATCTCATTAAAATTGTCTCAAAGAAGGAATAACATACACATTCAGTTGGATCAGAAATCTATCTTTCTTCACAAAGAAGTGAAAAAGATGGGCATAATAGGAGGAGAACCCGAAAAAAGGGAGAATAGGTTGGAGAAGGCAATGATCAAAAGTAAAATATTTGTGAAAAGAGAAACATAGAGTGGTAAGAGAGAGGGTATGGACAAACAAAGGCAAAATCACATGGACGAAAATAAACAGAATTAGAAATGTAAATGGCATGAACTATACCCATAAAATAGAAGCAGAATGGATTAAAAACCAGAATCTTATAATATGTTGTTTACAAGAAATATACTTGAAGCAGAGAGATAAAAAGGGTAAAGGTAAGGGGCTAAAGCAAAAGCAAAATCTATTCTGCTTTAGTTGAAACAAAGAAAGCAGGACAAGCAATCATGATTCTAGATGAAGCAAAAGCAAAATGAAACTATATCTTGTTAAAAAGTGCCATAGATAAGGAAGTAATATAAACATATCAATGAAATAGAGAAAAAATAAAACAAAGAACTGGGCATACATCTAAAAAAATAAAATAAATTAAAAAAAAAAAAAAAAAGAAAAAGAGCAAATTAGAAATTCCAAATTTAGCACCAAATTGGAAGTCCTGAAAATCATAGGACAAATTAATAAAATTGAAAGTAAATAAAATATTTAAATAATAAATAAAACTCAAAGCTGGTTTAGTAAATACATACATACATATATATATATATATATATATAAATAAAGAAAACTGTTCAATTTGACTTAAAAAAGGAAAGAACAAAACCAAATTATTTGAATCAAAAATTAAAAAGAGATATATTCACCACTGATGAAGAAATTAAGACAATTGCTAAAAAATATTTTGCCCAATTGTATGCCAATAAATATTACAATATAAATTAAATAAATAAATATTTACAAAAATATAAAGATGAAACAAAATACTTAAATAACCCCAGTTTAGAAACTATCTAGTTGGATTCACAGAAGACTTCTACCAAACATTTAAAGAACAATTAATCCAATACTACATAAAATATTTGGAAAAATTAGAGAAGGAGTCCTACCAAATTCATTTTGTGATACAAATATAATGCAGATACCTAAACCATGAAGAGCCAAAATAGAGAAAGAAAATTATAAAACAATTTCCTTAATGGATCTTGATGCAAAAGATACTATCAAAGATATTACAGCAATATGTCACAAGGATCATATATTATGACCAGGTGGAATTTTTTACCAGGAATAGCAGGCAACTTCAATATTAGGAAAAGTATCAGCATAATTGATTATACAAATAAAAAAATCCACAGAAATTACATGAGTATCTTAAATGATACAGAAATAGCCTTTGACAAAATACTCAGATGATATAATGTTACATTTATAAAATCAATTAAATTATTTAAAATTATTAGCAGTTTTAACAAAGTTGGAAGATACAAAATAAGCCTATGTAAATCAGCGTATTTTTGTTCATTTCCAACAAAATCTAGCCACAGCAGGCAGAGAAATTCCATTTAAAATAACTATAAAAATATAAAATACTTCATAGCCTACCTGACAAGGCAAATCCAGGAACTATATACAAATATAAAACTCTTCACACAAATAAAGTCAAATCTAAACAATTGGGGAAAAGAAAAAAAAAAAAAACAAAACACATTAATTGCTCATGGGTAGGCCAAGCCAACATAATAAAAGTGGCCATTTTTTACCTAGAACATACTCTAACTATCAGATATCAAGCTGTATTATAAGTAGTAATGATTGATACAATCTGGTAGTGGCTAAGAAATAGCAGGGTGAATCAGTGGAATAGATTAGGTAGAAATTACATTATACTAAATGACGATAATAATCTAGTACATGATAAATACACAGAATTAACATTTTGAGACAAACAAATAATTGTTTAACAAAAAGGGCTGGGAAATTCAGAAAATAGTATGACAGAAACTAGGAAGAGACAAACATCTCACACCACATACCAAGAAAATGTCAAAGTGGGTATATAATTTACACATAAAGGGTGATACCTTAAACAAATTAAGAGAGCATGGGATATTTTATCTGTCAGAGATGTGGATAAGGGAATATTACAGCAAGAAGATATAGAAAACATTACAAAATGTAAAATAGATAATTTTGATTATATGAAATTAAAATGTTTTCACATAAAACCAATGAAATCAAAATTATAAGAAAAGCAGAAAATTGGGGGGTTTTATAGCAAATGTCTTTGAAAAAATTTCTAATATATAGATAACTGAGTCAAATGTATGAAAATGCAAGTCATTAAACAATTCTTAAATGGCCAAAGATTATGAACAGGCAGTTTTTAGATGAAAAAATGAAAGCTATAATTATATGAAAAAATCCTCCAAATCACTATTTATTAAACCAAAACAAATTAAAAGAATCCTGAGCTACCACTTCTTGTCTAAAAGATTGACTAATATGAACAAAAACAGGAAAATGTTAGGTATTGGAGAAGAAATGGAAAAAATAAAACACTGAGTTATGTTGATGGGGATATGAACTGATCCAACAATTCTTTTTCTTTTCTTTTCTTTTCTTTTCTTTTTTTTTTTTTTCCTGAGGAAATTGGGGCTTAGTGACTTGCCCAGTGTCACAAAGCTAGGAAGTGTTAAGTGTCTGAGGTCAAATTTGAACTCAGGTCCTCGTGACTTGAGGGTTGATGTTCCATCCACTGCTGCCCCAATCTAACAATTCTAGAGGACAATTTGGAACTATGTCCAGAGGACTGTAAAATTGTGCATAGTCTTCGATCTAGCAATACCACTGCTGCTGTAAATCCCAAAGACAATAAAAAAAAAAAAAAGAGAGAGAGAAAATACCTACTTGTACAAAAATATGTATAGCAAGTTTTTTTTTTAATTTTTCTTTGTGTGATGGTTAAAATTGGAAACCAAAGGACTGTCCATCAATTGAATGACAAAATAGGTTATGTTATATGATTGTAATGGAATTTTGTTGTGATATAATCAATGACAAGCAGGATGAATTAAAAAAAAAAAAAAACCTAGAAAAACTAACATAAATTGATGTATAGTGAAATAAAAAGAACCAGGAGAATATTTTGCAAACAAACATCAATATTGTTTGATGAAAAATCTGTGAATGACTTAGTTATTCTCAGCAATACAATGATCTAAGACAATCTCAAACGATTAGTGATAAAGCATATTATTCACTTCTGCACAAAGAACTAATATTGTTTAAATATGGACTGAATTATGCTAGTTTTAACTTTCTTTTTCCTTTTTTTTTCAAGGCTTCTTATATGAAATGAACTATATGGAAATGTTCTATATAATTTCATGTATATAATTTATTTTTGATTGTTTACCATCTCAGGGAGGGATTAGGGGATGGAGGGAGGTACAGAATTTAAAACTCAAAATTTTAAATAAAAATATTAAAAACATAAAAAAGGAGAAACATGAAGTATTTAATTTTCTCAAAAGTTTAGTGGATCATTTTCTCCTGGATTGGGCTTCAGCTAACATGTAATATGATGATGAGAGGCAGAATTTAACATTTACAAATTACAGTTGCTAATGGATAGTGAATATAACCTACTCTAGATTAAAGACATAAAAACTGGGGTGGAGCCAGGGTAGTGGAGAGAAGCCAAGAAATTGCTTGAGCTTTCTCCAGTTTCCCCTGGAAACAACTTAATCAATCCCCTAAGAGAATTCTGAGCAATAGAATTCATAAAAAGACAGCATGAAACAATTTTATCTTTTTTAATTAATTAATTTTAAATACTTTTCTTTATGAATCATGCTAGAAGAGAAAAATCAGAGCAAAAGGGAAAAACCATGGGAGAAAAGATTAAAAAAAAAACAAACAACAATAACAACAACAACAACAACAACAACAACAAAAAACAGAAAAAAGAAGTGAAAATAGCATGTATTTATTTGCCATGCAGTCTCCATAGTTCTTTTTCTGGATGCAGATGGAATTTTCCATCTAAAATCTATTGGGATTGTTTTAGGACACTGAATCACTGGGAAGAATCAAATCTTTCATGATCATCACACATTCGTGCTGGTATTGTGTCCAATTTATTCCCAGTTCTACTTGTTTCACTCAACATCAGTTCATATAAATCTTTCCAAGCCTTTCTAAAATCAGCTTTTTCATCATTTTTTATAAAACAATAATAATTCATTACTGTCATATACTACAATTTGTTCAGACATTCCCCAACTTATGGGGAACTCATTTTCCAATTCTTTGTTTCCACAAAAAGAGCTGCTATAAATATTTTTGCACATGTGTGTCCTTTCCCCTCCTTTATGATTTCCATGGGATATTGACCTAGTAATGGCACTACTGGTCAGAGAATATGCACATAATAGGCAAAATAGCCTTTTGTGAAAAGTTCCAGATTTTTCTCCAGAATTTTCTCACATCTTCAACATTTATCATTATATTTTCCTATTATCTTAGCCAAGCAAAGAGGTGTGAGGTGGTACCTCAGAGTTGTTTAAATTTGCATTTCTCTAATCAATAGTGACTTAGAACACTTTTTCATGTAGCCTTAGATGACTTTAATTTCATCATCATCAACATTTCTGTTAGTTTTGTTATTAATATGGTCGATTATGGTAATAGTTTTCCTGGTATTGAACCAACCCTGCGTTCTTGCAATAAATCCCACTTGGTCATAATAAGGGATAAATTGCTATAATCTCTTTGCTAATATTATATTTGATTTTTTTGCATTGATATTCATTAGGGAGATTGGTCTGTAATTTTCTTTCTCTATTTTGGTTCTTCCTCATTTAATTATCAGCACCATATTTCTGTCATGGAAGAAATTTGGAAGGACACCTTTACTTATTTTTCCAAATTTCATCATTGTCTGTTCATTTCCTTTGCCAATTTATCAAATGAGGAATGACTTGTAATCTAATGAATTTGATACAATTCTTTATATATTTTAGAAATATTTTTCTAATTAGAATTAATTTAGAAATTTGAAATTTAGAAATTAAATTAGAAATTAGAAATCTAATTAGAAATAAATTTATCAGAAATATTGGATATAAAGATTTTCCCTCAGCTATGTACTTTTCTTTTTATATTGTTTCTGTTGGTTTTGTTTGTGCAAAACCTTTTTTAATGTAATGTAATTAAAATTGTTAATTTTTTTGTTCATAATGTGTCTAGTTTCTCTTTGGGCATAAATTCCTCCCTTCTCCAAAGATCTGATAGATAAATTATGCCTTCTCCTAATTTGTGTATGGTATCATCATTTATGCCCAAATCATGTACATATTGTGACATTATTTTGGTATGGGGTGTGAGATATAAGGTCTATCCTGAGTTTTTGACATATTCTTTTCTAGTTTTCTTAGCAATTTTTGTCAGATAGTGTATTAATTCCATAAGTTGGAGTTTGGGGATTTATCAAATACTAGATTGCTAGAGGCCTTTATTATTGTGTCATGTGTATCTAGTAGATTCCACTATTCCAATACACTATTTTTTAGCCAATAGCAAATGGTTTTGATGACTGTTGCTTTATAATATAGTTTTATTTTTGGTACTGCCAAGCTGCTATCCTTTGTATTTTTTTCCATTAATTCCCTTGATATTCTTAACCTTTTGTTCTTTTGGATGGATTTTGTTATTACTTTTTCTAACTCTATAAAGTAAGTTTTTGACAGTTTGATTGTAATGGCACTGAAAAAGTAAAACAATTTAGCAGAATTGTCATTTCAAAGCTCAGCCTAGCCATGAACAGTTGAAATTTTTCCAGTTGTTTAGATCTGACTTCGTGTGAGAAGTGTTTTGTAATTGTGTTCATAAAGTTCTTGGGTTTGTCTTGGCAAGTAGACCCACAATTATTTTATTTTTTCTACAGTAATTTTAAATGGAATTTCTCTATCTCTTTCTAATCTCTTGATTTTGTTAGAAATATAGAAATGCTGATTATTTGTTTGGATTTATTTTATATCCTGCAACTTTGCTAAAGCTGTGAATTGTTTCCCCATAGACTTTAGATGATTTTCTAGGATTCTCCAAGTATATCATTGTATTATCTGTGACAGTTTTATTTTCTCATTGCCTATTCTAATTCCTTTAATTTTTTTTCTTTTTCCAGGAAACAGCCTGTTTTCCCAGAATTTGTTTCCTGCACTGGGACTGGAAGCTGCCCCACTGATTTACTCCTGTACTGAGCCAGTACTGTGAGTCTTAGTTGCTGAT
This sequence comes from Sminthopsis crassicaudata, assembly GCF_048593235.1. Classification (NCBI taxonomy): domain Eukaryota; kingdom Metazoa; phylum Chordata; class Mammalia; order Dasyuromorphia; family Dasyuridae; genus Sminthopsis; species Sminthopsis crassicaudata. Next base: position 156,714,958 of record NC_133617.1, on the reverse strand, counting down.
TTGCTGTGATTAAGACTCTTTCATTGGCTTTCCCAGAGTCTGTCTGAGTAGGGCTGAACACCCCAGTGAGAACGACCTTTTTTGAAGTTTTTCTAGTCTACCTTGAGTTGGAGAGTAGTTTCATTCCATGAGACTCTGTTCAGAAGCCTACTTTCATGTGGCTTTTGAGGGAAACTGGGAGAGCTTGAGCAGCTTCCTGGCTTTACTCCGCCATCTTGAGAGTGATACAATTTTCCAGTCCAAGAGAACTTATTTCTTCAGAAATTGTCTGTCTGACATGTATGAAAGGAGAGCACAGTCCAGTTCAGGTGGTGTCAGGGCAAGCAAGGCATAAGTTCTTAGCTATAACATAGATTAGTAACCAAAGCCCTGCAAAGCTGGACAATGGCACAGCAGGCCAACTGTGAGGCCTCCAAGCCCTATAACAGCAAGCAAATTGCCAGCCCTGAAACCAAGGATAAAATAGGTATAACTAGTGCAAGGGGCAAGCTGCCAGCACTTCAGTCCCCAGAGAAGAAAGCCAGTGACCTGACTCCCTACCATAGTGCAAGAAGCTTAGGACAGAAAGAAGAAAAGCAAATTACAGTGATAAATAATAAATTGTTCAGAGTAACAAAAGAGGAAATAGAAAAAAAACCAAACTAAAATAATCCTATTTTAGAAAAGGAAATTGAACAAGCCATCAATGAATTCCTTAAGAAATAACCTCCAGGGCTAAATGCATTCAAAAGCAAATTCTACCAAGCATTTAAAGAACAATTCTTTCCAATACTATATAAACTGTTAGGAAAAAACAGACAAAGAGGGAGTCCTATCAAGTTCTTTTTATGACACAATAGGATGTGGATATCTAATTGAGAAAGAAATAAAATACAGAAAGAAAATTAAGGAACAATTTCCCTAATGAATATTGATGCAATATTTAAATAAAACATTGGCAAAGACATTATGGCAATTTATTGCCAGGATAATACACTTTGATCAGGTGGGATTTATACCAAGAATACAGGGCTGGTTCAGTATTAGGAAAACTATCAGAATAATTGACCATATCAATAACAAAACTAATAAATATCATATGATTATATTAATAAATGTTAAAAATCCTTTTGACAAAATGATGTATCCAATTCCCATTAAAAACACTATAGGCCACAGAAATAAATGGAGTATTCCTTAAAATGATAAATATTACCTGTCTCAAACTACAAGCAAGTATTACATAAAATGGGGATAAATTAGGAATTTAACTAGTAAGATCAGTGTTGAAACACAGATGCCTATTATTAGTACTATTACTTAATAGAATTTAATTGTACTAGAATTATTAGCTTATGGTGTAATAGAAGAAAAATAAATGGAAGGAATTGAAGGAATTATAACAGGCAATGTGGAAACAAAACTATCACTCTTTGCAGAATGATAAAGATGCTTAATAAAGTTAAAAAAAAAAAACTTTGAAATAATTAGTAACTTTAGCAAAGTTGCAGGATATAAAATAAACCCATTTTAATTACCAGCATGTCTATATATGACCAAAAACCCTAGCAATAAAAGATAGAAAGATAAATTACATTTAAAATAATTGTAGAAAAGCCAACATATTAGGAAGTGTACCTGCTGAGACAAATCCAAGAACTATATGAACATAATTACAAAGTACTTTTCACACAAATAAAGTCAGATCCACAAAACTGGAAAAATATCAATTACTCATGGGTTAGCCATGATAATATAATAAAAATGACAACTCTACCTAAATTAATTTAATTATTCAGTACAATACCAATCAAGCAATCAAAATTATTTTATAGAGCTAGACAAATAATAAAATTCATCTGAAAGAATAAAAGTTCAAGAATATGAAGGGAATTAGTGAAACAATTCCAAAGGAAAATGGCCTAGCCATAATCAATCTAAAAGTATATTATAAAGCAGCAGTATTCAAAACTATTTGGCACTGATTGAGAAATAATGTGGTTTTATCAGTGGAATAGGTTAGGTACATAAGACACAGTAGTAAATCATTATATATTGTTTGATTAAACCCAAAGATTCCAGCTTCTGGGATAAGGACTCACTATTTGACAAAATCTGAAGGGGAAATTAGAAAATAGTATGACAGAAACTAGGCATAGACCAAGATCTCACATCATATGCCAAGAGCAAGTCAAAATGAATATGATTTAAATATAAAAAATGATACCATAAGCAAATTAGGAGAGCAAGGGATAATTTACCTGTCAGATCTAAAGAAAAAAGAAGAATTTAAGCCTACAAAGAGACAGAGAACATTAGGGTATACAAAATGGATAATTTAAATTATATTAAATTAAAAAGGTTTTGCATAACAAAGCCAATCCTTAAATTATAAGAAAACCAGAAAATGGGAAAAAAAATTTAAAGCCATTGTTTCTGATGAAGCCCTCATTTCTCAAATATATAGAGACTTGAGTCAGATTTATAAGAGTACAAGTTTGATTGCACTCCGATTGATTAATGGTCAAAGGATTTAAACAAAGGATATAAATAGGCAGTTTTCAGATGAAGAAATTAAAGTTTCTATAGTCATATAAAATGTTTTAAATAATTATTGATTAAAGAAATGAAAAATTAAACAACTCTTAGGTACCACCCCACATCCAGGAGATTGGCTAATATCAGAAAAGAAAAATGATATATGTTGGAAAAGAAGTGGGAAAACTGCAATACAAGTATATTGTTGGTAGAATTGTGAACTGATCCAACCATTCTGAAAAGCAAGTTGGAGTTATGCCCAAAGGGCAATAAAGCTAAGTATGTACCCTTTGAATCTGCTATACTACTATTAGGTAGTTATCTCAAAGAGATCATAAAAATTGGAAATTTACAAATGTACAAATATATTTATAACAATGCTTTTTGTTTTGGGGGAAAAAAAAAAAGCTGGAAATGGAGGGAATGCCCGTCAGTTGGGAAATAGCTGAATAAATTGTGGAATATCAATTAATTGAATGCTATTGTATTATAAAATTATAAGCAGGTGGATTTCAGAAAAAAAAACTGGAAAATTTTACATGAAATTATGCTAAGCAAAGTAAGCAGAATCAGGAAAAACATAGTAACAGCAATATTGTTCAATGATTAAATATGATAGACTTAGCTCTTTCCAGTAATACAAAGATTCAAGGCAATTTCTAAAGGCTTGTGATTAAAAAAATGCTATTCAAATCCACAGAAAGAAATATGGATTATGAATGTACATCAAAGCATACAATTTTCACTTTTTAATTTTTTTGTTCTTATGTATTTCCCTTTTGTTCTGATTTTTTTTTCATAACATGATTAATGTGAAAAAATTGATTAATATGATTGTCCATGTATAATGTACATCATATTACTTGTCATCTTGGGAAGGGAATGAGGAAAAAAGATAAGGAGGGACTAAATTTTGGAACTTAGGATCTTGTAAAATGAATGCACAAAACGTTCTTTACATGTAATTGTGAAAAAATTGAAATACTATTAAGTAGAAAAAATAAAAATATTGAAATAAATTATAACTGACAAAAGACCAAAAAACCCATAAAAATATCCAGATATTCTACATTGATAATGTGTGCCAATTCTAATGGTAGCTTCCCTGAAGTTTCATTGATGATCTCTTGCTATAGCTAAAGACATTATAATGACCAGCCTGTGTTATGATTCTTACAAGGTACTAAGACAGTGGAATTGATAGAGACAATAATTATCTAATTTAGCATGGTTCAATATGATTGATCTGATCCTACAAGGAGATGTTATGGGCCAGAATCTGAAACAAGGTACTAAGTGGAATTGAGGAGACAATGGTTAAATCTCATTTGGCACTAATTTAATCCTACAATAAATAAGGATTTCCTAGTGATGTAATGATTGGAGTATACTCAATGTACATCATATAAGCAAGAAGCTCTCAGGACCAGACACACAAGCCCACTCTCGGAGGCAGTCAGATTCATTCCAACTTCCACCTTTGTGATGGCTGGAGACATTTGGAAGAAGAGAGGCTGAAGCTGGCAGAGGCAAAATACTAGTGGCAAGAGCTCTAGGAACCAAGGAGAGAGATAAGCCTCTAAGAAAGCTAACTGGGCCCAAGGAAGTAGATGATACTTGGAAAGAGAAAAATAAAGTATCTGGACTTTAACTCCTTACTGCATTTGAGGTGATTATTGAACTGAACTGAAACTAAGGCTGCTCCCAGAAGTCCCCCAGGATACCTGCTCCCAGAGAACACTATGTTTTAGAGGAGAACATTATAAGCCTGGGTGCATCTTTTTCCTGTTCTAAAGACTATATCCAAGTATGTAGCTTTTGATTCTGACCTTTTCCTTTTAGATTGCTTGCTTTGTGCATCATTGGTCTCTTTGATGCTTCTATGAAACCAGCCCAGGTTTCCTAAACGATATCTGGAAATGGAAAAGCTGCAATTAGATTGTTTATTCTTAGCTGAAAAATAAAAAAAAAATAAAATTGTAGGGAAGGACAGAAGGAGTTTTGAGCAACTTCTCAAAAGTTAAATGAAAGAAGTAGAAGAGGAAGAATATCATCAATTCACAAACATATTTTAAGTGCTTCTATATGTCATGCCTGGCATTATATTAGGCAAATATAGTTGTCTTTACATCTGGGGAGATAAAGACAAAAAAAGAACGAAGCAATCCCTTATCTGAAATGTGGTCACATGTAGAAAATATATTGCCTGAGATAGAATTATTTGACCTCCAACAATAGTAAAAGATGAAAATCAAGGAACATAAGAATATGAATAACTTCCCTAATGAGGAAAGACAGATTGAAGCTTGCAAAGCATTTTTCTCATGATAATCTTATTAGGTATATAGAAACATTTATCCCCATTTTAAAGATGAGATGATTGAGGTTCAGGAAGATTAAATAACTAAGCAAAGACATACATTTAGGGAGTATCAATAATGAATATTTGGATCAGACTTCCTGATGTTGGACAGCCTGATTTCTGTATGAGGATATGGCATGAGAGACTTTCCTTGGAGGCAATGAAGGAATAGAAAACATAGGCAGGATGCAAACAGCTCTCTTTTTAAGTCAAATGTTTATGATTTGGAAGTTTCCTGTTTGCCATCAAGAAAGTACAGAATGAATGATATGACAGAACTCAAGAACTGAACTTCCTCCAAGCCAAACTGATATTTTTGACTTCTCAAACTAAAGAATAAGCATATTTTTCTTGAACTCTTGGGGGAGATATAGTCTAAAAACAACAGAAATTTAACATTAGAAATAATGTCTTACTAACAGAGGAATTAATTAGGAAAGGGATTACTTTGTGGATTTTTCACTATGAACACATGAGGATTACTATCTAGACTTTATTAGTCACATTCAAAGGACTTCAATAACATGTTCTATGTCTTCCATTAAGTAAAGACCTAATGCTGCCATCCTTGAACTTTCTCATGTAAAGCATACTGAAAACTACTCCAATCCTCTAAGTCTTCTGCCTCCCACACTTTCCACCCTATACCTCTAAAAAGCCTTCCAAGTTCAGGTTTCCTTAGTTAATCATTCTTACTTTTGTGATGCTTTGAAGGTATGGTACCAGCAATATCACCACTGCCTTCCCGACACATTTATGCCTTTAAAATAATTTTCTAGTCTTAATGTTGGTGACTCTTTAGATCAGTGTTCTGCCCCAATAACTTACTTGACTGACAACTTGGCATTATCCCTATGAATTCTACAATTAATAATAGGCACAGAATATTTTCTCCCCAGGTCATTTTTTTCAACCACCAAATGAAGTTGCAAGGCATTCTTTCCACATACATTAATTCAAATACTTTTGGCCGCTTTGTGTAGACAAAATATTTTCTTCTCTAAAATGTGAACTATGTAAGTACATTAAACCAAACTTCACACTAATATTTCATGTTTTCATTTCATCTCTAACATACCAAAATACTTTTTCACACCTGTTTCAACAAAATTTCAGTAGACTAATTGTATGAAACAAAAGTTTGTGGGGTTTTTGTGTTTTCTTAAAAACTGGAAATCTGTGAAAACCCAGAAAGAAAGAGCGCAGACTGCAATATCCCAATTTCTCCCCAACACAAGGAAATTATTTTTAGGATTTTCATAGTCTCTCACAGGTGCCTGCTCTGTTTACTTATATGTAGCCTTATTCGTGGAATTGTACTGCTTAATATTTACATGCAAATCTCAGAAGCCTGACACAGCCATTACAACATTATTTGTTAAGAGGGTTGGAGGTTATTAAGAATATGGAATGGATCACAGCAGCAAAACTTTGTGAGGGAATTGTGGTCAGATCCTATAAGTAGAAAATTCAAACTGAATTGGGGAGGTGAGAGGTGAAGGAAAATTGCCAAAGAAAGAAACTGAATCCCTCTGAAGATGTCTTAATGTATATCTGCTCCTTATAAGTACAAAACCATTGGATTGATAAATTAAGAAGCACGTATTTATTAAGAATGTTGTTATTATTGCCAAATGATAACATGACACTACTAGTAGGAATTTCCTTAGAAATTTTTGAATATTTTGTGCTATCCATGGTTACTCTAATGTAAACAGAATAGGCTATTATTCTTTCTCTGTTTCTGTATTTGCTATATTTTTTTTTTTCTAAAACACTAAATTTAAACAGAATTATAGTAGACTAGAATGAAGGAGAATTTGTTTGGGTTGATAGTTATTTCTTACTTTCTCATAAAACATAAGTTCATCTGTTTGGTGAACAATACAAATAAGATAAAAGGTAGTTTCAACAAGTTTAATAAAATCTTTCTGACTAGTTTCCTATATTTGATAATAACCTTATTCAAATCATGAGCTTTTTTAGTAGAGACATGTAGGCAAGTGATACCTACATCAATTGTAAGAAATGAAAGTAGGAAGTGTATATGTTGTTGATGTCTAATTGTTTTTCAATCATGTCCAACCCTTCATTATTCCTTGATGAGAGTTTTCTTTGTAGGGTTACTGAAATGGGAATGAAGCATAAGATAGGTACATGGCAAGTGCAGAAGGGAAAAGACACTGGACATTTTTTAGATCCAGAAGCTTTTAAATCAGGTAAAAAAATACAAAAAAGCCCCCAAACTTTACTCTTTTCCTAAGCTACTTGAGAAAAGTCTCAAGATTTTTGCTTACTAGATAATATTCTCCAGTTTTTACTCATACCCTATAGCTCACACACTTTGTGGCAAATATAGTGACAAAAATAAATACCTACCTCAACACAGACTTCTTCTTTAAATGTTGTACAATGAATTTTTCATCTATCAATTAAATGGCAGACTAGAAAGTCATGGATAACAAGGATGGCTTTCTATGCCACTTCAGGTGATTGGTTAAAAATAGAAGAGTGCTAGAAAGCAGGAGAAGCATAATCAATACTGTGATTAATGGCAGTAATTTCACACAAACATCTGGCCAATTAAGCATGCTCTTTAGGAGGTGTTTCTCTTAGTGACTTTGTGAAGTAATGAATGAGTTTCAAATCAAACATCACTGTCAATATATTAAATAATCCACAGTCAAGGACTAAGTCAGCTTGGAACATTTCCAGTCCCATCATATCTCTAAGTCACTTTTTTTCTTGAGGGGAAGAAACATCAAGATCTTTACTTTTTTATTCTGCATTCCTGCCCATTTTATTCTACTCGTGCTTGCACATACTGAAGGTCTGCTATGTGTAGAATACTAATCTGGGAGTTCTACAGATTACAAAGGATGCATGTGATACAATTTAGTTTTCCTTCTAGTTTAGTTTTCCTTTCTCAAACCTCTCTGCCCTCCAGGCCATCTTCAAATCAAAAGCATAGGAACCAGCTCCTTAATCAAATTTAAAAACTTCTATTTACTATTTAAGGTTTTGTACAACTTGGCCTCTGCTTTCCTTTCTAGACTATTTATACCTTATCCCCAAATACTCTGAGGTGAAGATGGTAACTTCTTTCTTATTCTTCTCACAAGATATGCCATCTTCTGACTCTTATGAAATTTCACTGGATGTCACTCCTGCCTAGAATTCTCTGTCTTATATTTTTCACCTCATGACTTCCTAGGCTTACTTCAAGTCTCAGCTAAAAGCCCACTTTCTACAAGAAACTTTTCCTGATGCTCATTAATGTTACTGTCTTTACTCTGTTGACTATCTCCAATTTATCCTGTTCATAATTTGTTTTTACACATAAGTTTTTTATATTGTCTTCCCAATAGGCTTCTAGTTCCTTGGGAGCAAGGATCATCTCTCACCTTTCTTTGCATTTCTAATGCTTAGCATAGAGAAGGAACATAATAAATATTCATTGGCACACAATTCAGATCCAGTTCTGTCATTTTAAAATAAAAAAACCTAAGACCTCTGCATAGTGGCACAAGAACAATCAAGATTGAAACAAGTCTCCTAAAATCTAGTCTAATGCTCTTACTGCAGATGATTCTCTCAATGAAATCTGCTTATGAATGAAACATTATTCTTCCTTCATATACAATCAGCTACTATCTTCTACATATCCACAACCATTTTAGCATCCATTCTTTTTTTTTTTTCTTTCTATTCACTTGGCTATAACCCTGTTAATATCCTTGTTACCTCTTGCATGAATTCTACAACATTTTTAGTGACTTTCCATTTTCAGTTTCTCCCTCTCCAATCTATCTTCCAGTAAGTTAACAAAATAATTATTCTAAAGCAGTCTGACCATGCTACTGTCCTGCTCAAAATTATTAAGCATCTTAGTTACTTTCTGACTCTACAATCTTAATTTCTATTTTTCTTTCTCTAAAATACCCAAAGGGTAAAATCTACTTTTCACTCATATTTGCTTTTCAAGTTCTTTGATATGTTCTGTTTTCTTTCCTTAGAATATAAGCTTCTTAAGTATATGGACTATTTTCTTTTCTTTTATAACTTAGTTTTTGGCATAGTTTGTGTCACTAAGGAAGAACCTAAAAATGTTTGTTGATACTATTGTCCCTCCTAACCTTGCCTAAAAGTAGCTAGGTGATGTAGTAGTGAAGAATGCAGATTCTGGAGTTCCAGTTTGGCTATTTGACCCTAGGCTAGTTACTTAGTCCTCTTAGCCTAAATTTCCTCATCTGTAAAATGACCTAAAGAAGGAAATGGCAGTATTATCTTTGCCAAATGGGGTCACTAAGCGCTAGACACAACTGAAAAACAACTAAACAATAAATGACCCCTAACTCTTAGATTTTTTTTTTCCCTGCAATAATCATTTTGGGTGATAGTGCTAACTCTTCTGAAAGATCTTCCCAATTCTTTTACTTAATGATTTGTTTTCTCTCTCTCTCTCTCTCTCTCTCTCTCTCTCTCTCTCTCTCTCTCTCTCTTCCCAACCCCCTCCTATCTGTCAGTAGATTTTAAGCAGATTTTAAGCACATTCAGAGAACTGTCCTAAACCATAGTAGTGAACTGCTCATGAGTAGTTATGGAAAAAGTATGGCAGACATGGACAAAGGCAGACCCAAATTCGCTGATCCTATTTTTGACACTTTCTAAAAGGACAAATCTAACCCCTCTATTCTTTAATTTCCTTGTAAATTATCAAGAAAATTCCTGTTTGGGTATAAGTTCAATATGACTGCCACAGTGTCACATTCAACTCTTGGACTCTGTCCTCATATTATTCTCAATACAACCCAGTGAAAAGGATTAAAGAATGTATCCTTACTATTAGGATAAAACAAAATATTAAACAAATTCCTTACTAGCATACTGAGCCTACAATGGCTTATCCTTTTATAACCTAGAGAACTAAAAGCATGTGCTATGTATTCTAGTCAGTCTGGTCATAGACTCAAAGTAGTTGTCTCCCCAAACTGGAAGTTTCTGCTTTTCAGAAGGTGAGATATTTTTTGATCCTTTGAAACACTAATTAAAAGTTACTCAAATCTGATAGTGATTTTTGAATTGTACTTTAAAATCTCTAGATGTTGACGGCTCTTTACATCCAAAGCTGATCATTTTATTTTTGGGAATTTCCATTTGTTAGAAAAGTTACTTTGTGTTAAGATAAAAAAGTTTTCTTTTATGATTTTAAGTTTCTCACGAAAACAAAGTCCCATATTTTTAATACCATTATTCTAATGGTGCTTCAATATGACAGTGGTGAGGAATCTTTTTTTTTTTTTTTTCTGTCAAGGACCATTTGGATATTTACAACTTCATTTTAAGGCCATAAAATTATCAACTTATAAAAGTTATGCAATGTATGTTTGTACTTAGCTTTCTACTCATTATCTTCAGCAGTTGCCTTAGTATGTTGACTGGACATTCCCCACTTCTATGACATCAAGATGTGAATTACAACCATCTCAAAAAACCATAAAAAAATAAACAAACAAACAAAAAAGAATGATTAAAATGAATGTCATCCAGAGAACAATGAGAAGGTGTGTGGTAGGTATGATAAGGCTGAAATGTATAAAAGATGAAGAACCTTAAAGAACAATAATAAAAATGTAATCAAAGAAATTTGTTATAAGAAGAAAAAATAGATTATTTACAAGAAAAAAGAAGGGGGTAATGACAGTTGCCTAGCCAGAGTATGACAATAGTCATATCATGATGCTCATGTCGTGCCTCATCATGTCAAAAGAAAACAACAAAGGTTTCACTGACTGGGTTTTGGTATAATCCCTGGGGTGAGCTGTGGGAAGCATGGAGCAAAGTAGCATCTAATAGGCTAGCAATGATATTTTGTGATATTCACTGTTTTTTTGGGGGGGGGGGTTGGTGGGGGGAGAATCTAAATTTTATTAAGTCACAGATCTGTTTGAGTGCTTGACTTAAACTGAATTCTGACTCCCTATACCTGTTATCTGTGGACCCTAAGATTGCCTTCTGAACCAAGCAAAGAATGTAAATTTGTTGTGAATGTAAGCTTTTTTGTTATTGCAAATTGCAACATAAATAATGATAGAATCTCAGAGTTGGAAGGGATATGAGAAGCTTTCTAATTCAATCTGTACATGGACAGAAATTCTCTCTACAACACAATCACATCATCATCCAGCCTATGCTTGAAGAACTGCAGTGTAAGGACAATTTAATGAGTCAGATAATAAGTTAACAATTCTCTGCAATTTGCTGATGTGGAATCTGGGCAATTTGACTCATCATGATATGGTTTATAATTTTTAGATTCTAATCTATAACCTGGGTCCTTCCTCCCTCCAGGTCTAACATAGTAGTGTATTAAATTATAACATTTATGGCTGATGCTTTTCTCTCTAGTAAAACTAAAAATGGGGGAGAAATGGAAAGAAACTGTCTATCTGAGGAAATAAATGATTCTGCCTTTACCTATTCCCAAGATTTCAGGAAAACAGAAATGAGATGCTCCTGGTACCAAATCGTGGCTGTGGTCAATGGGTATTAAATGGACAAAATGATTTTTGTGGGCATAGTCACTTAATAATAATGATAGCAATGGCTTGGTTATTGTTAAAAATCAGAAAGTACATACAAGATTCACTCAATAGCTTCTTAATGTGGTTCAATTTTTATTTGCCATAGAATTTTTAGCTTGGTTCATTACCCACAGCAGAAATCAGTGAGGAAATAACATAATTACGTATCAAAGTAGAAAAATGAAGAGCAATATACAGCAAATAGAACTTATTAGGCAAAGACAAAGATCCATCTAATCCAATATCCAATCTCTGATAATGACAGCAAAGGAGATTATTGTATTATTTACTGTACAACAAGAATGCACTTCAAATATATTTAACTTTCCTTTAATAATAGACTATGTGAAAATGATACATATTGGAGAGGATGTGGGAAAACTGGGACACTAATGCATTGTTGGTGTAGTTGTAAAATGATTCAACTAGTCTGAACAATTTGGAACTATGCCTAAAGGGCTATCAAACTGTGCATATCCTTTGATCTAGCAGTGCTACTATTGGATCTCTATCCCAAAGAAATCATAAAGGAGGGAAAAGTACTCACCTGCGCAAAAATGTTTGTAGCAGCTCTTTTGGGGAAGACAAAGAATTGGAAAATAATGTCCACCAACTGGGGAATGGCTGAATAAGTTATAGTATATGAAAGTAATGAGATATTATTGTTCTATAAAAAAATGATGAACAAGCTGCTTTTAGAAAAGTCTGGAAAGATTTACATGAACTCTTGCTGAGCAAAACAAGTAGAACCAAGAATACAGTGAACAAAATAACAGCAAGAATGTGCAATGTTCAACTATGAAAGACTTGGTTCTTCTCAGTGGTTCAGTGATCTAAAACAATCACAATAGATTTTGGAGAGAAAATGTTATCTGCATCCAAAAAAGAACTATGGAGACTAAATCAACACATGTTATGTTCACTTCTATCTTCTGTAATTTTTCTCACCTGTGGTTTTTCTCTTTCATTTGATTTTTCTCTTCCAGCATCATTCATAAAGCAATATAAAAATAATTTTTAAAAATAATAAAAAAGATATACCCCCACAGGGCAAAGTTCACTTTGATACCAGCAATAATTGTCACTCTTCCAGGAGGGAGGTAAAATCGCTTTGTGATATAGATAATAAATGAGAGGAGAGGCTGATCGACTGTGAAAGACTTGTTTCTTCTCAGTGGTTAAATGATCCAAGGCAATTGATTAATCATCTTTCATTCTTACAAAGGCATGTTGAAGTGGAGGGATTCTGATCTGCAAGTAAGGAAAAAGTCCCTATATTGCTCCTTATTAGTCATGTGACTGGGAACATATTATTTGTCTTCCTAAAATTTCAATTTTCTCATTTATAACATGAAGGGTTTGGACAACATGATATCTATAATGACGGATATGCTATAGCTCTAAAGGTTACTAAAACTCCTTTAACCAATTAATTAGATAGACAGACACTATTAAAATGTATTTTAATGAAATTATTTTAGTATTTTAGTATTTTCTTCCTCACTACATAATCTCTGCTAATTGAAAATTTTCTCCATGCTTCAAGGCCTGCTTTAAATATTGCCTTTTTTCCATGATCTCTGGAAGTCATCTTTTCCTCTAAACTTTCAAAATATTTTCTTTGTACCACTCATACATTTATCCCCTTCTATTTTGTATTATATTTTATTGTGTATCCAGATTCAAAATTGCCAAATAAATTTCATGTTACTTTGAAGGTTAGAACTATGTTTTATTTATTTCTCAGATCAAATGAGATAATATACACAAAAGGGCATTGCTAGCCTTAAGACACTGAAAATAACAGTTAGTATCACCCTCATTATTTAGTACAATACCTTACATACCTTGAACTTGCTATCTTTGTTGAATTGAACTACTGTAAGGGCCTTCCCTTAACTTACTATAAATAAAGCACCTTCAGATTTTTAAGAATTTATTCAAGTTCAAATATTCTAGAATACAGTAAAACATAATGAACTAACAACCCCAATCTCTTTATTTAATTCACCTTCTTGGGGATCTTTGTTAATTCCTGAAGTATGTATATTAGAACATCATTAGGTAGTCCTTCTGTGCTTATAATCCTACTTTTGTAGAAAGGTAGGATCCTATTTCTTGTTTTATAGATAATATCTTTAAAAACTATCTGCAAAATGTTATTTGCAGCTGATCTTGGACCAATGTCTTCAGAAAAATGTCAACAGTAATTATGAGGTCCTTTTCCTATAAAATAACTAATAACCATGTGGTTTAGATACTTTTTCCCCCTTTGGATAAATGACTTTACATTTTATCATATTAAACTTCATAGGCTACATTTTTAGTCTAATCTTAAATATGTGATTTCTTTCTATGAATGAACATTATCAACTGAGCTCAAATTTTTGGTAAATTTAGATAAATCCTCCCCTCCTGCCCAATGCATTTCTTTCTCTAGATCATTTTAAAATCTATTTTTAAAAAGGGTCTTTGGTAATTTTTTTTTTCCTAGAGAAAACTAATTTCAAGTTTACTCTACTCTTCTTTTTTTTGTTTGTGATCCACTTTTCTGTTTCTGATAAATTTTCCTTTAATCCCATCAATAGTCATTTATTATTTCTTTTAAACAGTCTTGATTGTAAAATTGTTTACTATCTTAAAGTAGTAAAAATTTAGCAGATTTTCTCATTTTACAAAGAGGGAAATTGAAGCCTAGGGCAATTAAATTATTTTCCTGGTATCACATAAGTAGTAATTAGAAGAGAGAGGGTTTTTTAATCCAAATTTTCTTCCAAATTCAGTAGTCTTTCCACTCCACTATGCTACTATACAAATCTAACTGTATATTGATTCTGTTTTGTTTGCTTACTAATTCCATCCAATATCCTGGTAAATAAGAATATTAGAATCCCTCCCTCCCTGTTTATCTGAAACATAAAATCACCCTTCAATACTTCAAATAAGTACTTCTATAGTAAACTTAAAGATCTTCAATAATGGAGAATTCTACTGCATCCAATTTCATCTTTATTTAGTTGCATTTATAGAAAAAATTTCTTATAGTGACCCAAAATATTCTTTTGTATTAAAACTGGTCAATTGTCGTAGCTAATTATAATTAAGCTCTCATTGCTACAAAGTGGTCCTTTTACACATTCCTAATTATCTCTACTTACTCTGAAAGTAGACATATACTTCTCAAATAGAAATGCTAGAACTTCTCTTTGGTTTCCACAATAATTCTTTACTCACTTTTCAAATGCAATCCTTGCCTCCTATTTTATAGGAAAAAATAAAATAAAATGAGGTCATTCACCTAGAGCTCCATTTTTTTCATTTACTAATTCCTCATTTCACATGTTGACTATTTCTCCAAGCTCCTACATAATTTCTTACTTCCATCTCTGATAAAGAGGTGGCTCTTTTTTTCTTACCAAGGCTAATCAATGTATATTCAACATTGATTGTATCCATTATTATTCTCTCCTGTAAATTGTCCTTCCTATCCCGCCTACTACCAAACTTCAACACTCTTTGTATACTTTTGCACGTGCCTACACAAACATTCCTAGAAAAGATTCAATAGATCCCACTGATCATTTTAGCTATTTTTCTATACCTCTCCTCTTTTTTCTCAAACCAGATGCCTTGAAAAAGTTGACTACAATTGGTGTGCAGACATTTTCTCTTCTCTTCCCCTTTTCTAAACTCCATAGAATCTGATTTCCAACTTTTATCATTCAAATGAAACTGTTCTCTCTAATGTTACTGATGCTCTCTTAATTGTTAGATAAATGTTTTTTTTTTTTTTTTTTTTCCAATCCACGTTATGTTTTACCTTTTTAGTATTCAGCACTACTTATCACCTTTTTCATTTCTTTGGATTTTCATGATTGCTTTCTCTTTGCCTCTTGACCTTCCTTGATAGTCTTTTTTGTACAATATCCACTAATTGAGTATTCCCCAAAGTTGTCTTCTGGATCCTCTTTTATATTTTCGCTTTTCCCTCTTCTCTTGTCAGCTCCCAGGGCATCAACTACCATTCTTATGAACCAATAATTTTATTATGATGCAAATATATTTTAAATTATATATTATAATTACAACAGAAACTTTTTATTATATTACAAACCATACTATGTTATGTATAATAAACCACATACATATACATAAACATATTATATTATATTAACATATACCTAACCCATATCTCTACTGAACAGTAGTCCTTCAGCACACTCTATTGAATATTATGAATTGCATGTCTTTCTGTCATCTAAAATTTAACAAGTTCAGAGCAGAGCTTATCTTTTCTCAAAATCCTTTTCCTCCTTATGTGACATAAAATTCCACATATTCACATTATTATCAAAAGTGCTGATTTTGGTATCATATTTCAGTTTTCAAGCCTTTACTCCACATATCAAATTAGTTGCCAAATGTTGTTTTTATCCATGCCATTTGAATATGTCCCTCTATTGATACTTACAAGTTCAGGTGTTCATCATTTTATCATCTCTAAATTATATTATTGCAGCAGCCTTTGGTCTTTCTTCTTCTTCTTCAAGAAGCAACTCAAGTATTATATTCTGCATAGTCTTTCCACATTCCTCCATTTCCCTAAAATTACTTTGTATCACACTACTTTGTAGAAACATATGCATATATTTGCATATGTTCACATTTATATGCACACATATATATTTACACACATTATTAGCTTTATATTATGGTGAGTGAATGTTACACATATTGTATATATGCATATATATATATGTACTTATATGTATATGTTAATATTATATATATATATATAATATACATATATACATATGTATATGTATTTTTCTCCCCTATGAGAATATAAACTCATTTGCAAATAGAGATTATTTTATTCTTTATACTCATATCATCAGGACCAAGCAAAATAACTAGAACTTAGTTTAAGCATATTTATTGATTGAATTGACTTATAGAAATTTCTATTTTGTCACTCTGTCTGAAGTCACTTTCTACTTCCTTTCATCCTCCCACAGCTGCCAAAGTGCTTTTGTTTAAATTCAAGTCTGATCATGTTTATCCCTCCTGTATCCATTCATAAATTCTAGTGGCTTTCTGTTATTTCTATAATCATAGATTTTGAGCTAGAAGCAACATTCAAGGATAGGATAAACTTCCATTTACAGTTCTTCCCAACTAATGCTTATGTTTTCACTCTTGAATATCATTCCCTTTTTCAATCCAGCCATATAGGTCTAAATGCTATTATCTGCATTAAGTACTGTATTCCCCTTTCTCATACTTTTGCACTAGTTATATGTCCCATTTCTGAAATACATTTCCTTTACACTAGAAATTCCTGTTGTGCTTCAAGGCTTACCATTTACATCTGATTTCATTAAATGCTAGTGCTTTCCCTTCCAAAATTATATTGAAGTCTTTGTATAGGTACTAGAAATTAGAACTATGTTTTTATCTTCATATGGAACTTCCAGTGTGGACACTTCCTTCTATCAATTCAAGTCAGCTTTTTCTCTAAAACTTATACTCTTAGAATGTGTTGCCTATAGCACCAAGAGGAAATAAAATCAGAATGTCACAGATGCAACTTGAATCCAGGTCTTCTAATATTAAAGGTAAGCTCTTTATCCACTGTGCAATGCTAATTCCTTGTTGTGTATATATTGTGTATTTTTATATATGTATATTGCCTTCTCCATTAGAAATAAAACTTTCTTGATGATAAAGACTATTTTGTTATTGTTCAGTTGTTTCAATCATATTATACTCTTTATGATCCTATTTGAGGTTTTCATGGAGAAGATACTGGAGTATTTTGCCATTTCTTCTCCAGTTCATTTACAGGATTAAGAGATTTGCCAAGGGTCATACAAAAGTAAGTATCTGAAGCTAGATTTGAACTCATGTAGTAAAGTCTTCTTGCTTCTGTCTCTGATCCCTATGCTACTTAAAGAGCTCAACCTGTTAAGAAAGTTTTATTAAAAAAAGGTTTTGCTGACAACAAGGCTTAACATGATCTTATTTTCATTTCTTTCTCCTGGATCTTTCTTATTCCAAACAATAAATTTGACCCCTCATCTATGTGGCAGGCCTTTAAAATTTTGAGGACAGCTATCATACCTCATTACCCCAAGCCTTCTCTAGGTTAACTATCTCTAATTATTTCAACTAGTTCTCATATGGAATTGATAATTTTATATTACCTCATTGTTCTCTTCCCCTAGACACTCTAGTTTATCAATATTCTTTTAAAATTGTCCCCAATTGAAGTCTGACAAGAGTATAACACACTTGGAATATTACATCCCTGTTTCTTGAAAATAAGATTTGCTTTTTTTGACAACTACATCACATTGTTGATTGATATTGATCATGCAGCCTTCTAAAATCTTCAGAACTTTCCCCCCCTGCCCCCCACAATTATCATTTTAAAATAATTTCTCCATCTTGTACTTCTGAAGTTTATTTTTATACCCCAGTGAATTTTTCTCATTTGATTTTCATTTTATTAAATTCAGGCCAATACTTTAGTTTACTTTTGAAACCTGACTTAATCATGTTAGATATACTTTCCAGGTCTTTGGCACTTTAAAACTTGGTGAAAATATTTCATTATCATTGAAAAAAAAATGTTAACTACAGAGGTCTAAACACAGATGGCTGAGTTACTTTACTATGCAGTTCTATATTAGAATGTATTCTTAAGTCCAGCCATCCATGAAATTCTGAAATTATATTTTTCTATTATCATCCTATTGACATCTCTTCATTCTCTCTACAATACTGTAAGCTATGTTATCAACAATTCTGTTAAAATTGGGAAAACTTTATCCACAATAATTTGATCAAGTACTAGGTAGCTTGTGATCTATTTTATGGCAAGAAATGTCTTTTGCCTTTTTTATATCCCAAGAGCTTTGCAATATAATGGGCATGCAATAAAGTTTCAATTAGCTTATCTTTTCAAATTAGGAAAGGAATTAAGACTGGCAAGACTTGTACTTGATGAAGCCATATCTTATATTTTTAATCATAGTTTACTTTTCAAGTTTTTGCTATCACTTTAATGATTCTTTCTAGAATTTTTGCATGTATAAATGTCTAGTTAGTTATTTTGTAGTTTATAGCATTGACTTTTTTCCAGATTTTTTAAAATTTCCCCTTTTCAATGAACTTTTAAATAATGCTAATGTTAATAATTAAAATGCTAGCTCTATTAATACTCAAAGACATAGTTTATTTGGGCTGGATGACCTGAATTTATTTAGTTCCCTTCCTGAGAATTAATCAACTATTTTCTAGAAAGGAAGAATGATAGTTTAGATTATTTGGGCAAAAATATGAATAAATAGATAACTGAGGAACATGCTTTTTTGACAGGTGAGTGGTTGTTTTTTGTTGTTCATGAATTAATTATTGGTGAATGAGTGTGAAAAAAGGCATTTATGTATAGCAAATGGGATATACTGGTTGTAACTTTATGTAGGACAAAACATAGAGTAAAACCACAATGTCTTTATGAACCATTTTTTCTGTTCTCTTATTTATTGACAGAAAATTTTTTTTTAAGTTACAACACAATGAAACGATGGT
Source organism: Sminthopsis crassicaudata (assembly GCF_048593235.1). NCBI lineage: Eukaryota > Metazoa > Chordata > Mammalia > Dasyuromorphia > Dasyuridae > Sminthopsis > Sminthopsis crassicaudata. The sequence goes on along the minus strand of NC_133617.1, from coordinate 156,695,899 downwards.
AAATACAGAAGATGCAATAGTATAAAAAGCCATTTTAACCCTTCCCTTGGTTAAGACACTTACAGCAGACAAGAACTGCCCCACCCCAAATTCCCTCCTTGAATGAAAACAAACAAAAATAAATAGAAATTAATAAATAGAAAACAAATCACTGCACAGACCTTAACTCTTTGATTGCCATGGCAAGAACCATGCTGATGATTCTAGCTTGTGATGTTGGTGTGGTTAAAGGTTGCCGCAGCAGTCAAAGGGTTATAGCTTGTAAACATAAGTACTTGATTGGAAATGTTCAGTCATGTTAATGATCTACAGTGATGAGATTAATATCATGACCCCTTGACCTTTAATGACGCAACATTATAAGGAATTAAAGAGATAATAGCTTGGTGAGCTGTTACATAGACTAATCAACCCATTTTATTTAACAATGCAATATGAAGCCTTGATTTACTAATAAAAGACAACTTGTGAATAATAAAACACTGTTCAATGCATTGATCAATAAAAATCAATGGAAAAATTAGTTTAAGCACCACAAAATTTTGCCTGATTATATCCGACAGTCATAATACACTTTAGCACCATTTAGTCAGCCTTGCAATTGCACACAAACAAGCTTTGTGTTTGTCAGTAGAAGCTGCCTGAAGGAATAATGTAAGCCAGGTATAAGAAGGTTACTATATAGAATTCTGTGTGAGCAAAAAAAAAAAAAAAAAAAAAAAAAAAAGGTTAATTCAACCATTCCCCCCAAAACCCTAATTATTTCCCAAATTCTAATTTGTAAAAAAGCAAACAAAGGAAGCTTCAGTATCTCTTTGCTTACACACAGAACACTATAGATATCAACAACTCCACTGAAATGATGTTAAGATTGTAACATAAACTATCAACCTCCCAAAGATTAAATGTTGACTTAAACTGTATCTAAAACTGACAGTATCATGGGGAATGGAAAAAAAAAAAAAAAGACAATAGGAGATATCAAAAGGTGCCAGCCTTAAACTTTAATTTCTCCGCTTTTTCTCTGCTTCACAGCTTTAAATATACTTCAATAATGTTTTCCTCAGTTTTAATTCTTCTCATTTTACCTAACTAAAATAAGGAAAGAAAGAATATGTTTTAGAGGAAGCTAGAAAATGTGAATTACCTCAAAATGACTTATTTTTGGAGCTGAGTTCCTTATTAAATCTATTAGATATATGTGCAAAGTTTAGGGGAGAATGACTTTATTTTATTGGATTTGACAGTTTAAACCTATCTAATGAATATGCTGTATATATGCAAATTTTATATTACTAGATAGTCTAATGGGATTCAATAAACCTATATCCAGCATCATAGTGATCTACTGTTGACATCTTAACAATGTTAATATGAATATTCAAATTAAAAACATTCTGAAAATAGCTTTATAGTAGTGAATATTCTGGCCAAATTTCAAATATCAATAATTGAGATGTTATATCTCTTTAACACCATTAAGTTATCATCTGCCCCTTTAAAAACATTATTTTAAGTTTAATTGGCTCAAAATTAAGCTAGGTAAACATTTACTTCCCTCCTATAATATAAAAACAAGATCTAATTCTTTAAAATTTGATTGCAGAAAGGAACTCTTCTTAGACTAATAAACCTGAAACATTTTTTTTTTTTTATGGCAGATTTTTTTAAGCTCCTAAAAATAGAGGTCTATAGTAGAAATGCTGATTTTATCCTATCCAAGGGAGCAATACACAAATTTTGTCAATACCCATTCATCTTTCTCTCTCTAATGCACATGCCCTTTATATATAAAGAAAAATAAACTTAAGAATCAATGTGTTATGTGTTTAGTATCATATACAAAGCATTATATTTCTTTACTTACCTTTCTGCTTAATTGTTGCATTCTCCAAATGCAAACTTCATTTTTGTTGCCTTATCAATAGATTAATAGTCACCTTATTCAGCACTCTACCATTCTTAGAGAAAGAGTTGCATAAGCAGCCAGAATTTCCAATAAAAAGATATTTTGAAAGTGACTAAAATGCATATATTTTCAATAAAATATGTATAGGCACATATGGAAAGGAAAAGGAAAAAAAAAAGTTCTGGGTAACACCTCTGCCTTATGTGATATTAGACACTCACCTGAATTCTGCCTTTCAGAAAGAACTGAAGGAAATCATACCTATGGAGAATGATACTGTAGAAAAGAGAAAAATGTGGCTCTTGCTCATGAAAAGACATAGAATGAAACACACACACAGATACACACGCATAGAAATCTTCTTATAGATATTTTGTTACTCATCAGAGTCTGCATTCTTCTAGTGACAAGTGGGATGAAGTCAAATAGAAATGTGAGATTTATAGAGGCATAATTTCAAGCTCCTATGATCAGGGATAATATATGCTTGAGAAAAATAAGAAGGTAAATAATTAAATTCTGGACCAGTTAAACTTTATTTGTAACTTGAACAGTGGACAATATATATATATATATAATATGTTGTGTGTGTATGTATGTATACATATATATGCATATGTATATATACACACAAATGAATGGATACATATATGCATATATATGAAATACACTAAAATATAATTTCAGTCTAGAAGGGGAATTAACTAATTTTTTTTTCACATAAAAGTAATGGAGAGAATTTTTGTTTTCTAAGAAATAAAAGAATAATATGAGACTGAATTAAAGGATGCTTGATGATGAATAGGCATGCATTCTAGAGAAAATAGAAGTGATTTGAATTGTCACTTCAGCCACTAAAGTAGAAATAATATATAAAATTATGCTACTATTAAAACAAAATTAACACACACACACACACACACACACACACACATATCCAATTGAAAATGGGCTTCCAAAAACCAAAACAAAGACAGGACCTTCAACCTAGTGAAACCAGAGATGAACTTTATACCAGGCATCAAATATTGAGTTATGGCAAACACTGTGTATAAACAACATCAAATTATCTCATGGAAAATAGCATCTTAAGACATTTCTTATCTTACCATAAGACAATCATATCTTACCATGAACTAATCTTACCACTATATATAATTTGCAATCATATAAGAAAGCTTAAGTTAAAAGCCTCCCATATACAGTATACATGGAGAATGTTGCTATCAACAGATATTTCATGGCAGAAAATGGTAATAAATATACAAGAAACAACTTCAGAAGTCAAGAATTCACATTTCATCACAATTTCATTTCTCTTCTTCCATTTACTATGTCTTATTGCTAATGTCTTCTTTTATGGAAGCTGAGATCAATCGCCTACATTGAGCTACTTTCTTTAAAATTCACATATTTAATGAACTTCATTTTCAGATTTTCTGGAGGTCATGCAAATTCCCTCGTGGGACAGACCATGAAGCAAATTTGAAAATGTTCACAATACATTTGCATTCCATTTATGTTTCCTTTTCTTAGCATTGCTTAATCTACTCTTCAAAATACTGGCACATTGAAGAGAAAACCAAATAACATCTCTAAAACAGCATCAGTAGAATTCAAAAACTTCAGGATACATTTTTTTAAAATCTGTAAAGCTGAACCATATAGAATATAATAGTCACTTTTAGATGTGTGTGTTGTTTTTTTTTATATTTGAGGGGGTTTGTGTTTACTATTTATTGGTCATTTATGGTATTCTTTTCCTTGAATGTCTTCAGGCAAGAGTAAAGGTAAAATATATATATATATATATATATTATAACTTCCATTGAAACTCATTTCTCATGAAGTAATTTGTGCTTTCTACATCCCGTTCCATGCTCACCACTACATCTAAAATAGAAAGGTACATTATAATTTTCCAGAAGGAAAGAATTAGAATTTTACAATTCTACATCTTCCTTGAAATTTTGAAACTAATTAATATTTTACTTAGGACAACCAAATACTATTTTAAAAATAAACATGATTAATTTGACCTAAGCCATTTTAGAATAATTTTTTTAAAGTTATTATTTGGAACAACATTTTAACCACTTTGAATGTATACCAGGTAAAATTGTATACTCATAAAAGGCAGATCATTAAGGCATGTTTTGCAAAAGGTATTTATTATGTGAGATGATCAATTAGAACTTCTATGTGTTGGTAGCAGTCTGTTTTGTGTATATCCTGATGGAATATCCTTAAAATTCGGATTGATAGATATCAGGTGCTGACAGTTTAGCTCATACAACAATGGAGGTCAAGTGTGATGTGGAGAATAGTTACAGTTGCATTGTCAGGATCATACTTTAAATGTTTCCATTTGACACTATAGTATCTTCAAAACAATAATTTCCAATATTATGTAACTGTTAAAGTAGGTTTGCTAGGTATAATGAGAGATTGGTGGTTTCTATTTATTATCACTCACAGATTGTGCATATTTCTAAAAGATAAGTACTTTTCAGCTAATAGCTAAAAAGTTTTTATCTTTATAACTGGCATTCTTTGCACAGTGCTTTGCTGATAATAGGTAGGCAGCAAATATTTGGGACTAATTATGAGACTAATATATTTTAGGAACCTATGCCATGTTTATTTGATCTTTTGTCATGTCAGGTTGAGCAAATATTTTGCTTTTGTAATGATCGTGGCATTGTCCATGACCTCTTTCTTCTTTCTCTCTAAAGCTTCAACAATTTTTTTTTCTATGACAAAATATTCCTGATATTTGTGTTACTACTTCATATGGAACTTGGAAAATGCCACATAGATCCACAACTTCTACTAGTAGCTATTTGTTCTTATGCATGTCAAAATTTGCTTAACAAAAGAACTTCTTTAGATCACTTTTCAGGTAGGGAGAGTTGATAAACATCAAATATATTTAACATTTACCATTTGGAGAATATTGGTATTTGGCAGTTGTTATATTTTGAAGTATGCATACCCTTAATAGAATAACAAAATAGCCTTGTGCTTTACTAGGTTTGTCAAACGTCTTGTTCTCACCCCACTCACATGATTGTTTCTCTAATTGTTCATAAGAGCAATTAATCATCAATTCAAGATTCTACTCATTTCTGTAAATATTTCTGAAATCTCTTTCTTATCACATATTCTTCACACATAATATATATATTAGCAAAATTATAACACAAATCCATTACAGAAAATATTCTGACTTCAAGCTTTATGTTTTGTGTGGACTTAATGGTAGGTATACTATAATATCAAAAATACATTAGGATACATTTGTGCTGTATTTAAGGTGTCGATATTATTAATCAGTATCATATGGTTAAATATACTGCCAGGCTAGTACAACCCACTAAAACAATATCACCAGGTTTTACAATCTAGTGTATATATATATATATATATATATATATATATATATATATATATATATATATATAAACATATATTTAATATATGCATCTACATATGTATGGGTATTTGTGATTTTATGTGTGTATGTATTTATATATATATATATATATATATATATATATATATATATATATATATATATATATATCCCCAAAGGATTTCTAGTCTTACCATGCTAATAAAAAGTTAAAAGGTAAAACCTTCCCCTTTTTAATCATTATTTACGGTAATTCTCAGAAATGGAACAAAAATTGAAAAAGCATACATGAACATTCAAATATACACAGGAAAAATGTGATGGGGATCTCACTCCTCATTCTTCTTTCAAGACTTTATCTAATTTTTTTCCTTTGATACTTTGACATTCTGCCTTTTGTTCTTATGCATTGCTTGTTATTCCCAATATCTTATATACCCCTTGAATTATTTGCCATATCTGTGTTCTCAGCATCTGGTTATAAATGATTGAATTGAATTGGATTAGTTATCATTTGACAAGAAAACATAGCATGTATATTTTAATAAGATTACATATCCTTTATCAATGTACTGGATTTTATACATACCTACCTGCTTACATGCATACCTACATGTAACACATACACACTATGTGTATATATATATATATATATATATATATATATATATATATATATATATATATGTGTGTGTGTGTGTGTGTGTGTGTGTGTGTGTGTGTGTGTGTGTGTGTGTGTGTTTATGCCACACAGTTTTTTTTTTCTTTTGAGGCAGATAAATGTTGCCTTTTGATTTAAAGCACAAACTTGCTTAACTCAGTAACACATTATATGCATGAAGTTGGCTATAATATTGCAGTAAAATAAAGAATTTTCATTTAGGCTGTTAATTCTGCTAATATTGCCAATGCTGCCAATTCTGTAGAGTCATATATGTTTTCATATAGGCTATCAATACTGTTAATTCTGGGAAGAGTTATGTTGTCATTTTTGGCTGCTTTAAACATCATTTTGAGAACATCTGAAATTGAAGGTTACTTCTGAATAACAACTCTGTTTTGTAGAAATTATATGCTGATCAGTAACAGGAACTATTTTATCTAAAGTTAATTATATTCATGCTGCAACAGAAACCATCTAGACTATTACCTCAATGACTATTGACCATAATACATGTAGTATTATTTTGAAATAATATAACAGCTTCCTGAACAAAGAAATGAAACATCAACAAAGAAAATGTTTGGCCAGCACCATTTTGAATTTATTTTCATTTCAATTTTAGAAACCCTAGAACTTAGAAACTCACATGACTGATGAATGGATAGCTGGAATCATATTAGATAGACTGAGTTCTGAGAATCTGTATTAATAGATTATTTCTCCTAGATGATGGCTCACAGATGTTCATACTTAGTCAGAAAGTAGCTTTGATAAGAGTTTAGACAATTAGGTACTCTCACTTTTATTACTTTAATACGCTATTTTCCCTTAAGCTTAAGGAGAAGGGAAATGGTGGTATCAATAATTGCTTGAAAAAATGCCTGTTTTCCAGTGATAAAAATGAAGTTCTAGACAGGAATCAGTGATGATTATGATCAAAATTATCCTTATCTTTTTCTTCCTACATCTCTCTGGTAGTCTCACAGTTCGATTCTTTTTGCTCTAGGATTACACATTCCCAGTAAAGTTTAACATTTTATCCATTTTCTGACCATGTAATTCTATGCCATACTTAGGTATAGACCAAAAGAAATGTATTCACTATTGTGAGCTAGAATTCAGACATATACTCACATATATACATACACTCAAATGATTTTTTTTTCATTGTATAATGTTACACCTATTTTCTAGTCTTGTGTACTTTTCAAAAAATTGTTACCAGATGAGTAAGGCAGCACTCTTTGCTTTTTAGATGAGAAATCAACTTTGAATTATTTTGAATGAAATTTCATCTGTGATTTTTATGATATGTTCAAAAATTATGTTGGCTTCATTCAGACAGACAGACAGACAGACAGACACACACACACACACACACACACAGCAAATTCTAATTTCCAGGGTGTTTTTGCTCATTGACATAAAATTGCAAAAATATTTTTAAAAAAATCTACATGCCACACACTGCATAATTGAGTTTGTATAAATATCATTTGATGTTCTATAATGGTAAATTATAGAAGTCTATAATTTCAGCAGCAACTTTAGTGGAAGATTTAAAGCAACGCTATAGGCTGATTCTGGTGCACTCTCTGGATCTATTTTGCCCTCAAATATAGCCTAGAAAACCTTCCAAAAATGAATCCATATCTACATATTGTTTTGCTCTAATCTTTTTCCCTCTAACTGCTCATTTTTTTTCTCCTTGCATATATATCTGTTTATTCAAACCTAAGAAGTTTTTGCAAGGCTTTTTCAGCATGCTACAAATGATTATATTGTAGTTCTCTGACCAAATCATAAACATGTAATATAACAAAAAAAAAAACAAAAAACAAAAAAAAATCAATTTTCATGCTATTTTGAGTATCGATATGAATTCAAGGCAGTCAAACTATCCATTTCCAAACAATAATGCAAAACTACACTCATTAAAAATGATCCAGTAATGTATATATTAGCAAATGAGTAAGAAATCTTTTTAACTAGTATAAAATTCCTGCTTTATATAAAAGCCACACTGGCCATTCAAGTATTTGAGGTTATTTTTTTTCCTGTAACTTTGTATTTCATTGTAAAATGATGAATTTGGACATGAAATTATATGAACATCAAATAAAAAATCACTTCTACTTGTAGTTTAACCTTAGAGTGTGCAGTACTGATAGCAAAATGCCCACCTGCAGATAAAATATGTGTTCAATTCCTTTTCTTCCCTCCCTAAGAAAACAGCTCATATTTTTCTGAGTACTTGGATAGTGATTACCCAGTTTTTAGAAAGCAAATTAACATTCCAGATTTATTAATAACATCAGATCTTGCAATCCCTTTCTCTTGTGCCAGTTTGCAAGTTAAAGGTCAAAGGGTAAAGACATAGAATAGTACTCTACTCGTAAATTTCTCACAGAAGACAATGTTTAAGTTGTGGTTAATGACAGTCAAACAGTTCAATAATCAAGTTCAAGGCAAGCTGTTCATTGTTTCAAAAGCAATTCCCCTCCAAGCCTGGCTTTCACACAAAGCCAGAGTCTGATTCATGGGGTGCATTCATTCTGACCATCTTTAATATGTTCACAGCCCAGTAGCTGTAAAGCCTATCACTGCAAGAAGCAGTTCCTAAAATCAATAAAGAGGTCTGTCAGTTGCTGACTTTTCTCTAGGAAAAAAATATTGATACAAACCCGCTCTGCAGGTCTCATGAAAATGACAATACTGCTGTTAGGACAAATCACACTCAACAATGAAATGCTTTGGTGGTCCCTTGGCTCTGTCAGTGATGGAACAGACAGCTAAAAGCCACAAGTCTTGCCAACCCTTTGAGAACTTTGAGAAACATGCACTAGGTAATGCACTGGAAAATATTCATGCAACTTCAGAGTCATTGTATTGGTCTACTTTGGAAACTGTTATGCTTACCTGTATGTAATTAGATACCAAGACAAATTGAATTTTCATGCAATGGAGTTTGAAACAGAAATTCAATATGTCTAAGATAAAAAATCTTAGGCTATGAAATTGTAGCCAGTTGTCTTTATTTAGGTTTTTCTTCTTTAGAATTTACTGGTAGAATGCTAGATGGTATCAAAATTTCTTTTTTTTTTTCTTTTTTCTTTTTTTTTTTTTCTTTGCCAGAAAAGTTTTCTGGCAAATAACTTTCCTGTCAGTTAGTCATAATTTCATTTTAGCAGTTATGTGAATCTTTTTATGCACTTTTTGTGATCAAAATATATCTTTTTTTAAAAGCTCTGAACTTCATGAACTTATGTTTGTATATACCACTACCAAGCCCTGTAATTTAACAGAACCCCAGATTATCAGCCTAAAACTCTGAAAACTGATGTGATAGTTCTCAAAGGGTTACACCAATGTAATACTAGTGCCATATTTCCTTATAAGAATCACTGCTACTTAGATTCCCTGCAATCCACTTGAGCGACATACTGCTTCTTGCTATGCTTTGTAATGAGTGTTACTGACAGACCCATGAAGGCCTGGAGCAATTGGCCTCATACAGCTTGGGAAGGGGGGAATCACAACAAAAGTATAGGAGCTGAGAAAGAGAGGGAAAAAAGAAACACCTCAAAACAATGAAAAGGTTCTGTTTGAATTTAGTTATATGGATATAAATGTGATAAAACATTGAGGACAGAGCTCCAAACAGTTGTATAAAACGCAAAATGGATGTATCATTAAGGCTGTCACTATATTGCAGATATTTTGGCCCCTTGTTGGTTGGAAAATGGCTGTCCAAACAGTCTAACATCCTGCATGTGTCATCCAGGTCTCCCACCAGACAAAAAAATTACGTGTAGGAGTAAAGGACTAGATCCATAGCAGACAGAAAGCAATCCTCTTTGGAGACAAAGCTGTTTTGGGTCTTCACACTTTCCTGAAAGTTCAATTATGGGTTGTCTTGTTCAAAACTTTTTTTTTTTTTTTTTTTTTTTTTTAAGCAAAATCTCCTTCTTTTTTTTTTCCCCTCCAGAAATGTGATCAAGCTTCTGGAGGCTCAGAGGGGTTAAAGTAGGGGATAATGTTTGAAACCAATAAGAAGAATCTTCTTTTTTGTTGTTTTTCTTCTTTTTCCTCTTCTTTAGTTAATCCTAAAAGTGTACTGGGCATTGAGCGTGCAGAGGAAAGGCCTAGAACTGAATGACGAAGAAAGACAAAGGACTGAAAAAACGGCAGATACTGTGTATCATGGGAGCTTCCCACTCGAGTGAATTTACACTCAGGCGCAGGACAGGCGATCCCCTGGGATTGAAAGATCAACCCTGATCCACACTGACAGATGCCTGCTCCTAGCTAGGAAACAGCATAACAGCTCTTGTGTTGAATCTCAAGTTACCACAAACTCCTGGGAAAAAAAGGAAAAAAAAAAAAAAGAGCCCTTTATCACACCCACTCTTGCATAGAGCGTTTGCAGTACAGTATGTGACGCGGTGTTCCTTTCCTCTTGAATTGGAACACTGTGTAAACCAATACAAGGAGGCATAAGGCCAGGATGCAGGGGATGACGATAGCTATGGCTTTCACAGTGCTGGCTGTGTTGTCCAGTTTGATGACAATGTCTACGTCATCTGGTGGGCTATGTCGTTCTTTGTCTCGGTCTGTTGGTCCTTCACAGCCCATAAAATCCTTGAGAATGGATCTGGGATATCCAGGTTCTACCTTAAGAACCTGGTTATTGAATTTCCAGTATTCTTTTCCTTTATAGAAATATGTAAAGCCTAAAAAATTAAGAGAAAAAAATTATTTACAGAGGCATCTGCAGCTTCTTTATAAAAACAAATTAACTGTCTATTCAATAGTGAAATTCATTTACTTAGAATATTTTTGGGTGGGGAAAGTGGGATATGGGCGTAAGTTGAAAATGATAAGTATGACTCACACTCATAGATATAGATCTGGATAATGATCTTGGAAAAATCTACAAGATTATTTATCTTAAAATTAGTCTCTCAAATGCCTTCTGTTAAACTGATATGCTGTAAATTATAATTTTGAATATTGTCTTGTATTGATTCTTTACCTTGAGATAAAAATGAAGGAACCCTCATGACTTTTGGAGCATGTATCTCCTTACATGAGAACCTGAATGGTTCTGAAGAATGCAAAGAGTGAATTGTTGAGGTCTGAGTGTCTCTAACATTTTGTTAGGGAATACAGTTCAGCATGCTAAAAACTGGAACACAAGTTCAGGCGACCATATCTGATAAATCATTCTTTCAGTGCCACATAAATCTGACATAATGGTTTAGATCCAAACACAGTTTTGCAGTTAGAGCCACTTGCCAAATGAAAACAGGTGTATGCAGATTCACATTTTTCTGTAGGGAGCTGGTATTTGATCATTTTAATGAAATCCAATGTAATTACTCCACAAGCTTAGATGAAGAAATGCTGAGACCGTGCCAAATAACAAAACATTAGACAATCCCAATTGAAAAATGGCACCAATCCAGAATAAAACAAACCTTCCAAATAGGTGAACTTACTCTTTCAGTTTGTAAATTGAAAACAAACAGCTGGAAGTTTTCCAATCTTTGTCTTCAGCTAATGCCCAAAAGGTAACAGGTGAGCATGAAAATCAAGGTGTGCAAAATTCTATTTCAGGTAATTTTGAAGCCAGACCTATCAATAACTTTTATGGGTCATATTTCACTGTAACAAATTCTACAAGGCATTCTCATTTTTACAGTGATAGATGTCCATTTTCTAGAAATATAGTAGCTGGAATTATAAACCAAGCTATGCTTCATTAACACAAGAAAAGAAATGTTTGAAACTTGGTAGCAGAAAGAAGTGTTATAGATTTTTATACACACATACACACACACATACACACACAGAAAGAGAGACAGAGAGACACAGAGAGAGACAAAGATAGAGAGAGAGAGATAGAGGGAGACTGAGACAGAGAGAGAAACAGAGATAGGGAGAAACAGAAAGACACACAGAGAGACAGAGAAACAGAGCGAAACAGAGACACACATACATATATGTAATGTTATTTGGTTTGGGGGATTTCATGATTTCTATAGCATCTAGGTCCTCCCTCTCATTCTCCTCAATCAACTCAAGTGTTTATAATATTTAAAGTATAGACAAATGAAATGGTAGAAGAAGATCCAGAAAGAACTCAGCTCTCTGTTATACTAACAAGCAAGTACTTTAGTAAATTGTTTATGGCTTGGGATCAAAAGAAAAATCATATGCTGTTAGGTTCTTACTAAGTGCTAATGAGATAATGAGATATTAGGTTCTTACTAAGTGCTAAGTCGGTACTTGACAATTCTCTAGTTCCAGCCTTTACTGGGGAGGAGCTTGCATGCTTAGGAGAAGCAAGTTCATTGGCTGAAGTAATTTTTCCCAGAAGCCCTTGTATTATCCCACACCCATTCTCTGGGAGGATAAAATAGGGCAGCACTCCAGAGATAGGGAGTCTCTGCTCTAGACCAGACTTGAGGCTGCTCTCTGCAGGAAGGGAAGTCGGCTCTCTACTGGAAGAAGAATCTGTCCAAGAGATTTGAGTTGACATAGCAGATCTCCTCCCAGAGAGCAATCTGCAGCTTCTGGAGACAATAGTATGTTACAATATGCAAATGAATACGTATTGAAGGGAATTTGTTGTAATCTTATCTATGGGCCACTATTATCATGGGCTATTTTTAGAATGTAGAAATAGTTTTGGTATGTAGGAATTTTGTTGCAGAACATATAACATTCACCTAAATTCCCCACATCTCTAAAAAAGAAAAAAGAAAAGAAAATGAAAAGGGATCATTAGAACAGTGATTCTATTAAGGTAATGAGTGTCCAAGACAAAATTTAAACTCATGTTTCCCTGAAGTCAAGTGAAGATGTTCTGATAGCCTATGTCCATGAGGTGAGTTATATGTCATTTAGAAAACAATATTAAATAGACGAAAAAATTAAAATCTGAAATTGCAAATACTATCTCCCTTCTCAAATGATAATTAGGAAAATGCCTCACTTATGGTGCTCAGTGTTTCCTTACCTCTTCCTAGCCTTTTTTGAAGGCTTTGGCTCCTTTCAATGAGTAGTTTTGCTTTTCTTTTCTTTTTTTTTTTTTTTTTTTTTTAACCTTAGAATTTATTAAGTTTGTGCCAGAAATATCAGACCTAGGATTTCAGGCTTTAGATCCCCCATGACTTTGCTCCCATAAAATATACTCTTCAAAAGAGAAGAGAGAAATGCACTAATGTATACAATCTTTATCAGCTCCTTTCTCCTGTTTTAGACTACAAGTGAATCTGAGTTAGGTAAGTTTCAAATAACATTTTTCAGTCAGAGAAATGTGTAGTTGCTTATTAATTATGTCATTACAGCATACAAAATAACAAGAGCAGAATTAAAGTTTTTAATTAATTTTTTTTCTCTTTTAATTTAATTTTGATTCTGATTGTTTTTGTTACAAAATGATTTAAGAAAATACAGTTACCAAATATGAGCTGGTATTTTCAGGTCCATTTCAATAATTTGTGCCAATGGGGAAAAATCCATTGAAAATTAAAATTACCAATAAATAAAAATATGAAAAAATGGAGTAAAGGAGAAAACCCTTTATATTAAGGGTGTCCCAAAGGTCAAGGTATAATTTTATGTTATAACATCTTACTAATTTAAAATTTCAATAAAATAGACCTTTTTGAACTCTCTCTGAGGTGTATGTCTGTGTCTGTGTCTGTGTCTGTGTATGTATTTCAACTGGCAGAAAAAGTAGGTTTAGTGCCAAGATTTTGAAGGATTACTGAAATGTAATGTATTGTTCTCCAGTTATATTCTGGAATACAATGATTTGTGGGGAAAAATATGAGAATTAATGAGATGGAAAGTATAGACATACCATTTTCTTTGTGTACAAAGGCTCCCTGAGGTGAATCTGGGATACCTTTCCATATTGTGATAGGTTTTGGATAGCCAGGATCCATAGTTTTCATTTCTTCACTATATCTCCAGTACCTAATTTGAAAAAAAAAATCAATGAAATTCAAACATGGTTAAAACAGATAATACATAAATTAAATTAAAGTTGTTAAAATGAACAAGGGCAAACAAATTTTATATTGAAGTATCATAACAATAATAGTATTTCTTGAAAATATGTAGCCATTTGGAAATTAGATGTAAGACAAAAGGTTTCTATAATTTATCTAATACATAAAAATGGTCCTTCTTAATAATAAAAGAACTATTTGTTCAAATACCAATTACATGTAAGATCTGAGAGGAAAAGTTTGAATGAAAATTAAATGAAAATCCACTGAAGACATTTCTTCATTCTTCCATATTTATTACTGATATACTTTTTTTATAATTTAATTACTTACCCCATACAAATTAATGAAAAATGTTATATTTCCCTTGCTATCTACAAATAGTATTTTCACTATTTCATTTTCAATCTAGTTAATTTGAGTAATAAATTTTTGGTTTCATAAAGAAGAACAAGCTACTATAATTTGTTCATATCTTTCTACAGACCAAAAATATTTCCATGGCAGTGTCATAGAGAACATTTGGACACACAAATATACTTAGAGTTGGAGAAATATGCTTCAAAACTTGGAATAGTTTTATGGTAGTAGTAAATGATAGGAGATTTGAAAAATCCAAAGCATCAGCTAAAAAATTATTTTTAAAAAGCATAGTAGTTAAGAAATTAGTATTATTACAAATTCATCTTTGAAAGAATGAAGGAAAAAAAAAACTTTAAAAATATTGCTATCATAAACCAGATTCTTACTGAATAGGAATTAATTCCTAAGGTAGAAACAATGAGAACAATGGAGAAATAGCCACTCCATCTTAACATTAATTATGGGAGAAGAGAAAAAAATCAGTCTGTTACAAATTCTATATTTTAGGAAGCCAGACATTAAAAGTTTCAAGGAAGACAATGATGTGACCTTATAACTTGAACTTCTATAGGCTATCCATCCAGAAAAGATAATACTATTTAAAAATAAGCTAAGCATGAAATTCTAAAGACAAAAATGTTTTAGTAAGTAAGATTAATTCACAGGAATTGAATGACTAAATTAGATTGAAAGCTAAATGTATGGGATGTAGAAACAAGATACTATTCTAGAATAAGCCAGGAATTCTTTCAAATGCACTTCCAAAAATTAATGCTTCAAAAAAATCTCGAGTGACAAAACAACAAAAGGATGGGGTAAAACAATTTTCCAGCCCAAGAAAATATATAAAGTCAGCAGGAAAGGCTTGTCTCACTAATATAAAAGGGAAGAACAGTCCAGCACAGGTGTTATGCAAGTCAGTAAGTAGCACAATGTGTCATAGCAAGCCAGCAGCAACGCCCTGCATGCCAGAGAAGACCAGCAGCAAGCTCCTGTGTCACCAATGAAGGACAGGAGTCATACCTCACTTTCTAGTATAGAGCACTAGCAAATCTCTCACACTTAGCACAAGAAGATTGGATCAGTGGCCTCTCAAGACTAGGAGTAGAACCAAACTTTAACATAAAATTAAAAGTTATGAAATAAGCTGAAAAAATGAGAAAACAAACAAACAAAAAAACACAGAAATTTACTATAACAGAGAATATTAAAATACAAATTCAGAAGAGAACAACAATATTAAAAATGACCTATATTCAAAGCCTCAAAGAAAATTGTCATTTGATCTCAAGCCCAAAAAATTAATCTCTGAAATGTTCAAAAAGTATTCTGAAAATCAAGTAAGAAAGGTAGAAGAAAATATGGTTAAAAATGAGAGTGATACAAGAGAATCATTTTAAGAAGAGTCAACAGCTTGGTAGAGTAAGCATAAAAATGGAAAAAAAAAAAGTATAAATTCATTGAAGAAAAGAACACCCTAAAAAGTGTAATTGGCCAAATAGAAAAAGAAGCAAAAATTTTCACTTTAGAAAATAAATAAGTCCTTAAAAATTAAAATTGAGCAAGTGGAAGTTGACATCATTCTTTGAGATATCAAGAAACAGTAAAACACATCTGGCTATAGACACTTAAAACTTCCTAGATGTGTGACCTGGGCAACTTAACTCCAACTGTCTCACCAAAAAAAAAAAAAAAAAAAAAAAAAAAAAGATTAAAAAATAGAAAAAAAAAGTGAAATATTTAGTTGGAAAAACAACTGACCTGGAAAATAGATGCAGGGGAAATAGTGTAAGAATTACTGGATTGCCTGAATGACATGATCAAAAATATATACTTCAAGACAGTATACAAGGATAATATAATTCAAGAAGTAATAAGGAAAACTGCCCTTCTATCCTAGAGCAAGAGGGTAAATTAGAAAGTGAAAGAATCTCTTTATTGCCTGCTGAAAGAAATCTCCAAATGAAAATTCCCAGTAACAGTATAGCCAGATCAAGCAAAAACATAATACAATCAACCAGAAAGAAGTAATTCAAATATTGTTGAAACAAAGTCAAAATTACACAGAATTTAGCAGCTTTTACATTCATTGTAAAATGATCATCAAATATGATATTCTTTTTTAAAATTATTTTTAATAGTTTTTATTTACCAGATATATGCATCGGTAATTTTACAGCATTGACAATTGCCAAAACTTTTGTTCTAATTTTTCCCCTTCTTCTCCCCCCCCCCAAGATAGCAGGCTGACCAATACATGTTAAATATGCTAAAGTATAAATTAAATACAATATATGTACACAAGTCCAAACAGTTGTTTTGTTGTACAAAAAGAATCAGACTTTGAAATAATGTACAATTAGCCTGTGAAGGAAATCAAAAATGCAGGTGGACAAAAATAGAGGGATTGGGAATTGTATGTAGTGGTTCATAGTCATTTCCCAGAGTTCTTTTTGCTATGTGTAGCTGGTTCAGTTCATTACTGCTCTATTGGAATTGATTTTATTCATCTCATTGTTGAAGATGGCCACATCCATCAGAATTGATTATCATATGCTATTGTTGTTGAAGTATATAATGATCTCTTGGTCCTGTTCATTTCACTCAGCATCAGTTCATGTAAGTCTCTCCAGGCCTTTCTGAAATCATTCTGTTGGTCATTTCTTACAGAACAATAATATTCTATAATATTCATATACCACAATGTATTCAGCCATTCTCCGATTGATAGGCATCTATTTAGTTTCCAGTTTCTGGACACTACAAAGAGGGCTGCCACAAACATTCTTGCATATACAGGTCTCTTTCCCTTCTTTAAGATCTCTTCCTACAGTTACTTTAAATAAAATTTTCCTTTCTATATCTTGCAGCCAGACTTTGTTAATAATATATATAAATGCTGATGATTTCTATGAGTTTATTTTTTATAACCTGCAACTTTTCTAAAGTTATTGTTTGTAGTAGTTTTTTGGTTGATTCTCTTTTTAAATTAATTTTATAATTATAATTTTTTTGACAGTACATATGTATGGGTATTTTTTTTTTTACAACATTATCCCTTGTATTCACTTTTCCAAAATTTCCCCTTCCTCCCCCTACTCCTTCCCCTAGATGACAGGCATTCCCATACATATTAAATGTGTTACAATATAACCTAGATACAATATATGTGTGGAAAACTTATTTCTTGTTGCCCGGTAAAAATTGGATTTCGAAGGTATAAGTAACCTGGGTAGAAATACAATAGTGCAAATATTTTACACTCAATTCCCAGTGTTCTTCGCTGGGTGTAGCTGTTTCTGTCCATCATTGATCAACTAGAAGTGAGTTGGATCATCTTTATGTTCTTTTGCCTTTCAGAATATCAGATTCCAGGCCCTTCAATCCTTTAATATGGAGGCAGCCAAATCTTGAGTGATCTTTATTGTGGCTTCTCAGTATTTAAATTGTTTTTTCCTGGCTGCTTGCAATATTTTTCCTTAGTCTGGTAGTTCTGCTGCTTGGCTACAATATTTCGTGGATTTTTTTTTTTTTTTTTTTTTTAGGGTCTTTTTCAAAATGTGTTCAAATGAATTCTTTCAATGCCTATTTTTCCTTCTGTTTCTATTATCTCTGGACAGTTCTCTTTGAAGATTTCCTGTAAAATAGAACCTAGGCTCTTTTTTTTTTTCATCATAATTTTTGGGAAGTCCAATGATCCTCAGATTATCTCTCCTAGATCTATTTTCCAGGTCTATAGATTTTCCCAGTAAATATTTGATGTTATTCTCCAGCTTTTCTTTTTTTTTTTTTTTTTTTTTTTTGCTTAACTGATTCTTGGTTTCTCAATGAATCATTCATTTTTATTTGTTGAATCCTGATTTTTAATGAGTTATTTTCTTCATTCACATTTTTTAGTTCTTTTTGTATATGCCCAATTGAGTTTTTAAATGAATTATTTTGCTCTGTGGAATTTTTTTCCATTTCACACACACACACACACACACACACACATATATATTTTAGTGAGCTATTGTCTTTCACAAATCCTACTTTCTTGGGAATTTTTTATCTTTTCCATTCAGAAATCCTACTTTCCTGTGATTTTTTTAACCTTTTCCAATTCATAAATTTTGTTCCCCTGCACTTCCTGTTAATCCTTTATCTTTTCCAATTCACATTTTAGGATGTTGTTACTCTCTATCATTATTTTACATGAAGAATTAAAATACCTATTACAGAGGATAGAGAAATGCAGGGGTGGGCAACAAAGGGGTGGACCTTATTCTCAATGTAATTGGCTCAAAGCTGGAATAGCATATGCAATCATACTTTACCCTATAGGAAAATAGGAGGGAAGAAAATAAAAATGAGTTGGAAGCTGAAAGAAGGGAGGTCATATTGAATTATGTTTTTTCCTATCTGGATCATAGGGAATATCCAGAGTCTTTGTAGCGAATCAACCTATTCATTTCAGGTTTCAACCACAGATCCTTAGATTCCAAATGATCTTATATTAATTTTAATAACATGTTATTTTCTTTTTGTTTTTATTTTTATTTAAAGTTTTTAATAGTAAATAAAGTCAAACAGATGTAAACAATTTCAAATATTTTATCAAAGTTTGCTACTTAACTGAGATATATTTTAAAAAGCATACTGAATTTTTGATTATTGATTAATGACCTCAATAGCAGTAGTTGAAGAAACACAAAAATGTGGTTATATAAATATGAAATTATCTAAACGTCTACTCCACTATTAGTTACTGAAAAATATTTAGCATTAGTCCAAGTGTAAGCTGTGTAGTGATTTTTACTAATACATATTCTTCACTTAAATTTATACAGCAATCCCATGGGTTCCAGAAAATTAAAAATGAGAAAATCATGATGTTTTTGCATATGTGGATAGTCCTTTATCCTTTGTACCCAAATGATAATTTTAATCATTATCTGAAATGTTTCATTTAAAATTCTGATGTGTATGCTAAGAAATTCACACAGATATGTCTCTTTCTCACTATGTATTCGTATTGTCCAGTCTGAGATTTCTTTAATAATTTTCCTTTATCTCCCTTTCAATAAAGATCCAGCACAGCACTGCACCTTGTCCTGAATGGGCACAGTTATGCAATTAAAATCAGCAGGGGAATTAATGTCTAACAATCCATTAAGGGGGAAAAAAAAACAGTATAAATAATATGTCCTGAGAAACTTAGCAGGAAATGGATTTACTTCCACTGGTGGTCAATATCTTGTTATAGCTCAATTATCTCAGCAAGTCTTGTGTTCCTCATTCTTCTGCTTCCATACTGTATTGCACTTATGTCCTGCTGAGCATCATTATGTATCTTATGGCTTTAAGTAGCAACTTCCCCATCAATAGAATTTTCTTTGGATAGTTCTTTCATTTTAATGCTTTGCTAAGTACATTTTTATGAAGGTTTTGACTCGAAGACAATGATTTAATATCTCAAGTTTTTGCCATTGTTGAGTAAAGTTGGATTTCTACCTATGGGATTTCACATTCCTACCTTAGGAATGTGAAAGTATAAAACAAGAATCTAAGAATAATTTTTTAAGTAAACTTTCTGAATTACAAGTCACAAATTACAGAGTTTTTTTGGTGGTTGTTCCTAGGTGATATTGACTCTTCCATTCAACAGCCATTAAAATGCTTTTTGTTTCAAGTATCAAGTTACTTCTTATTTGTTATTACTTTTCCTAGTATAATAATTTTAAGTCTATGAATAAATTTCACAAGAAAATCATTTTATCTTACATGAAGATAGAACAGACACTGTGTCAGAAATAATTTAACTCTAAATTATGGTATTTTGCTGAAATAATAGAAACATGATTTACTCAGATCTATCAAGCAGAAATAATTAATTGTAATGTAAATTACCACATTCATAATTACTTAACAGTTGATTTTTATTATTTTATTATTAAATGTCATTCTTTGCCTAAAAGAAATTTATTGTAACTCAGCCTAGACTGTTGTGTGTGACTCTGTGTGTGTGTGTATATATATATATATATATATATATATATATATATATATATATATATATATATATATATATATATATATACCAATCAGTCCTTATTTATATGATCTGGGAAATATATATATAAATTAGTCCATCTAAGCATTTTCAGTGCTTTGCTTTGGTTAAGCTACAAAAATTAATAAATAAGATTTTTAATAAATTTGAGTTTATATATACTATGTCAGTATTAAATTTTTTGTACTTCTTTTTATTAAAAAAAACATAACAAATGAACTGTTTTTAGTTTAAAAGATGGAATGCATCTAGTTTTTATAGATAAGCTTGCATAGCTTATACAATATTTATATATATACATTATGCTATATATATGTATATATATATATATTTCACAGATTTTATAATTGGTATCTTAAAGTTATCATGTTTTTCATATAGAAAAAGCAACAGAGTGAGTAAATGATTTCTGTAAGGCATATACAGAACAAGGAAGCTAGTTTCCTATTTGTTTGGCTATGGTGATTATCATGACCATTCACTTGCTCTAAATACGATAGAAACCTCTCAGTTTTGACTCTGCAAAGCATCTTAGAAACCAATTAGCCCAAACACTTCATTTTAGAGATGATTTTGGGGCCCAGAGAGAAGATAAATCACAAACTCAAAGTTGTAATATTTAATAAATACTGTTTTTTCTTCATAAACAAAAAGTCAGAAATAACACAAAGGGGAAAAGCAAATGGCAAATCATGTAAAGGAGTTTAACACTAAAGGAAAATCATATTACAATTAAAAGAAACTGTACAAAAATGTTTAGGTTAATTTGAGTTTACTGGATTGCTGAAAACTAAATAACACTTTTGAGGGGGGACCTCATCTTTTTTTTTTTTTTTTCAAAATCATGAAAGCCTTCCTAATATGTGCAAAATTATAAAAATTGAAAACAAAACACAAAAAAATAGATGTATCAATAAGATTTTATTAAGGAAATATCACTTCAGTGAAAAACCCTTACATGGATTAAACAGACTTATTTTTCACCTTAAGTAATAAACAAATTTAAGGAAAATGAAAGCCATAATGAAATAGTATTCACCTCATAATTTCAGTGTTTTTTTAGTGTTCTTAGGAAAATCATTTTGAAATATCTTTGGATGAAACATTTATCTCAAATCTCAGATGGCTTTATTTTGTTTAAATGAACATAGCTAGGTTCCTAGTAATGAATATATGCAAGTAAAGGTGAGAAGAGATTTCTTCAAAATGATAGATATACTACTTAGAAGCACAAATGTAAACTTAAGTGAATTATATACTTACCTATCGCCCTTGAAGAAGTATGTCTTCCCCACATCTTCCCACCATATGGCAGAATCAATGCCATGGGGTGGAATTCCATTTCCTAGTGTTATTAAATCATGTGGATAACCTGGTTGAAGAGTGGTATCCTTGAACACCCAATATTTGTTACCTGTACAACATAAAAAATTTCATTACAGAAATTATAATAATATTTAACTTGTATATATTCTTTTCAAAACTGAATATGATAAAAAGCTTATTGCATTCTCTGAATGTTCCCTGAAAAAGCATATTGAATCCCTGAATATCACCTTTAAGAAGAATATTTTTTAAAATTATTCTTTATTTCATAGCTATTAGGTATTCTTGATATGGTGATTCCATCTCATTGATGCAAATTGTACAAAACATATAGTCTTATAGAATTATCTGCATATCATGGGAGATAATTACTTCCTCAAGGTCATATGTGGTATATTGAGATTTGAATCCAGCTATTCCTGGGTCCAAGGCTGACACTCTGTTTACCAGCCTGTCCACCAATATAGTATGATATATTTGCAAGAAAAAAAGAACTTATTTAACATTTTCAATTTGCTGTACATAAACTTAGGTTCAAAGAGATTATCTTACTTGTCAAGGTAGCATGGGGAAAGATAAGCAAGAACTGAAAAGCCACAAGTTTGCACTATGTGAGGATCTGGTGAAGATCCTCAAATATTTAAGAAAATCATTGTAGATAATTCCTTTTAACTCATTAGAATAGGTTTTACTAAGAAAGTGGTAACAGAAAAAATTAATGTGATTTTGACTTGCTTTCAAATATCAGTTCTGCTATGTGATACTGGGTAATTCATTCAAAATCTCTGCCACTATATTATTTATCAGGAAAAAAAAATAAGAGAGTTTGGCCATAAGACTTCTGGTAGCCCTTGCAGTTCTAGACTTATGCTAGCATTTTAATCTAGCAAAAAGGCAATAACCTTAAAATATTTTAAATATTAAAATAATTAAAAAGTTTAAGAAATTCAAATTGATTTTTATACCAATGGAATTGCTTTTAAATAGTATACTAATGTATGGGATAATAAACATTTCAAATTTCTAGCAAATACTGGTCAGGGTGTTATGGAGAGATTTACTTTATGCAGGTTCCCTAGTTTTCTGAATAGTGATGGCTCTACTAAATCACATTTGTACAACATTTTTTCTTTCCAACAATACTGTGGAGCTAAAAGTGCATAATAATAGAGGAAAAATTAAAAAAAATCAGTAATGAAACTTATGGCCTAATTTTTATAAGCAAAATTATAAAATAAGGCTAACAAGCAAGATAGACTAATCTGAATTCACTGATTCACTGAGACTTGTTAGGATGAGATCCATGTTTAGAATATGGCAAATATTCCAAACAGGATGGAAAAATATAGGGCTTAGAAATTAGCCCTATACTGTTTATATATAGTTTATATATTATTATATATATTATTTATAAATTAACCAAATATATTTATATGACAGAATACAGGAAGCAGAGGTGGAAATCATGGTGGGATGCTTTGAATGAATATCTTCAGAGGAAAAAATGTAAGCAAAATTGACAGTATATTTAAATTGGTATATTTCTATTACATATTAGTGTAGATTACTGACAATGTAAAAAAAAGTAAGAAATCACTTTAGAAAAGAGATTGCATGTCTGGCAGAATGAATAATATAGATACATAAGAATTAAATTATCCATATATTTGCTGAAAAAATGTGATTTAATTTTTTTTAAAATTATTTCATCTCTCAAAAGGAACACAAAGAAATTATAATTGAGTTTTGATTCTTGTCAACAAAGAGAAATTGGATGTTGTATAAGAAACATTAGAAACCACAGAGGAAAGTCATAATAAAAGTTAAGAATTTCTAGAAGAAGAAAAGATGATTATTTTCATTTTGAGACACCAGATTTCAAAGGATTTAAAGCCAGCATAGATTGGATCTCATGAATTAAAATTGAATTTGAAAAGTCAGGTCAGGTGGATAGGAGTCTTTGAGGAATAAAGTTCTGAAGTTATAAATGGTAAAAATCATTAAGAGGAAAAGGTAAAAATAGTTATTTGAAGTGATTGATGTGGATCAATAGACCAATTAAATGAAACATTTTAAAGACATATATGGAGACAGGAAATAAGGGCATGCAACAAGAATTCAAAAGTTTTATGATCTATTTAGTCTATAAAGTGAAAAAGCAAGTAGCTAAGCTGGTAAGAAAAGGGTGAATTCAATAGAATAAGTGATCACTAATGACAGAGAGGAAAGAACTATTTAAAATTCTTAGAATAAGGACATGTAGTAGACATATACATAGGTTTTAGCAAAGCAATTAAGAGATTCTGTCATGCCACTCAAGAAAAAGATAAAATGTTGTCTTAGAACAGCCATGTGATCATATGTGTAAGTTATTTCTTTGATCCTTATTTTTCTCAGCAATAAGAATACCAATATGTATGCAAATCTATATAAATAGCACATATTGTTCAGAAAACCACAAGATTTGAGAGTTAGAAGTATAATGTTCTTGTTTAGTTTTCTGGAGGTCTCTGGACTAGCCTTTCAGTTCAGTAATCACCACTAGGCTGATGAAGAGGGAATGAATCTCTCTGAATCTGAGGCCTTATGCTTCAGCCTCCAGTCACCATAAAGGTGAACTATGGAATGAATGTGTGTTTGGGTCCCTTACGAGTCTGGCCCCTTTTGAGTCTCTCTCCGAGCCCTTCTGAGTCTGTCTCTGGCTCTGAATGGCCTTGGTCTCATTGGGGAAGTGCAGGAGGCCAGGCCAGCCACAATGCTGATGAAGATGGAATTGAATCTCTATCTCCTTGAGAGCTTGAGCTCCCACTTCCAGTCTGCTTATATTCTCTGGCTCTGACTCTGGCTGAATTATATGCTCTCTTATAATTACATTATCATAGGTGTAAATCTTATAGAACTATATTAAGTACTAAGTACATGTACTGAACTAGAGAACTATTAAGAACCATGCTAAACTAGATAATCATTATCCTTATCATTATCCACTGACTTAACACCTTGTAAAAATCCTTATTTCAAATACAAGAGTTCTGGCCCATAACATAGAAGGAAACTTATTTAATCCAAGCTATATATAAAAGGTATCTCCACTATCTCTTCTTGAAAAATATCAAGAAAGAGAAATTCATCATCACCTGAGGCAGCCCATTACAATTTTGGAAAGCACTAATCATTAAGACATTAAGACAATCAATAAGAAATATTAAACCTAACATGTTTCTACTTCTACCAACTGTTTCTGGTTTTTCCCTTTGGGGTTCAAATGAAGAAATCTAAACCTTTCACATGGCAGATCCTCAAATATTTGAATGCAATTATCATATATTTTTTTAATAATTCAAACAAAACATTCCTAGTTTACTAACCTGGTTTTCATATGGTATGGATTCAAATAATTCACCATTCATACTGCTATTTTAATATGCCTCTTAAATGGTACCATGCAGAACTGATCTTGATAACTCAATACATAACCTGATAAGGGCAGAATATAAAGGAGCGATTATCTCTCAAAATCTGGAAACTATGCCTTTCCTAATGTACCAGATGAAGAAATTAGATTTTTTTTTTTGCTACCACATTACACTGAAATCTTATGTTCAACTTCCACTATACTGCAAACTTAGATATTCAAACTGCTGTCTAACCACATCTCACCTATTCTATATTTCTTTAATTGAGTCCTGAATGCAAACATCAAACCTTACATTTATTCCAATCAAATTTCATATTAGACCAATGATCTAGCCAAGATCTTTTGGATTTTGCTTGTCATGTACAGAATTAACTTCTTTTACAAATTTCTGGTTTTCTACATGTTTGATGAACATTCCATCTATTCCCCTATCCAAGTAATTAAAAGAAAGAAGTAAAATAGCATGAGACCAAGACTAGTTCACTGGAACAATCCACTGGAGACCTTCTGCTAAGTTAACATCTTAAAGCATGAATGATAACCCATTGTGTCTGACCATTCAAACTACACTGAATCCATTTAATTATATTAATATTCAAGCCTCATATCTCAATAGTTCACATAAGAAGAGAATGGGATATGGTAATAATTGCTTTGCTAAAATTTATTAAATCACAAGATGGCTATATGCTATAGGACATTCTCCTAATTCACCTGTTCGATAATCTTGTCAAAAAAGAAAATAAGTTTAGTTAGGCATGACCTATTCTTGGTAAAGATTTATTGGCTCTATGTATTTATTACTCTCTATTCTAAATATTCACCAGGTATCTATTTAATGAAGGATTCTCAATTTCCCTTGCAATTAAATTGAACTGACTGACTTAAAAGTTTCTCTGTCCCCTTGATATTTTTGAAAATTATATAAACATTTTCCCTTCTCCAGACTAGTTCTACTCTCCTTATTCTCCATGTTCTTTTGAAGACCACTGACATGTGTCTCAGTAATTATATTTGCCAAGATGAAGTTCATCCAGGCTGTATCATGGATCATAATTCTATTAATTTATATAGGAAGTAGGCATATAATGATAATAAAACTGAACAACAAATTATCCTAAAGGCTGGAATGCCTTTTGTCTATCTGAACTATAATGTAGGATCTCATTCTTTTTGAAGTAAAATGGTTGATAAAGAAGTAAAAACAGATTATATAATGATATTGCTTTGAGAAAATACAATGACACATCTAAATAATATACTGTCAGACAACAGAATTTAATTGATCATATTTACTATGTGTGAAATACCCATGCCACAAGTACAAATCTACCCTATTGTAATACCTTGCATAAATATTTTATAAGGAAACCTAATTTAACCCCAAAGTTTCAGTATCATGCCCAGCCCAAACTCAATGGGAATGAAAATCTATTAATCTGTTTAAGAGGTTTTACTATATTTCAGTTACCCTTCTCTAGTATTCAACAAGAGAAGATTTATTATTATTATTTTTTTTTAAAGGAAGGTTTGTCTGCTATCTTGGATTTTTGGGATTTACTATGTGTTTTTATTTTATCACACTCTTCATTGGGGAAGGGTATACAGTTTCACATCCCCACATGCTGGTTTTGCAGAATAAATATTTTATCAGTTTCTCTCAGCTGATTGTCACCGATTTTCAAGCTGTGACACTCTAGCATGTATCAGCATATTCTTACTTGTTCTTTGGTTAATCATAGTATCATCCATTCTTTTCAAGGCAACTACCCCATGCTTTCTCCCTAATCTGGCTGTCAAATTTTTTCTAGACAGTCAGAACTCCAGGCTGCCTATACTGTATTTGGCTTCAGAAATTGTTCCTACAGTTTTAGTCTGTATATTTTCCAGGATGTCAGCAGGAGGGGAAAGATGTGTGAACAAATGAGAGTTACAGTTCCTCTAGGAAATTCCTGTCATTCTACCTGTTTTGTTTTGTTTCCATATTCTCTAGGGGTGCATTCCTATAGTGTAAGCCTAGTATTTTTTTTCAATGATGGGAGAAAGAGAATTCTGAATTTCCTTTCAAAATGACAGACCATTTTCTACCAAAGAGTTCTCCCAACAGGCTTTCTTTCTTTAATAGCAAAAACCAAGGGATGGAAAAAATTCCAATAATCCTTCTTAAATAGGATTATTTTAATCAGAAAAAAACTCATCAGACACACATTAGATATAGCATTCCATAAAAAAAAAAAACATTTTAGAAGCTATGCACATTGTAAGAAATAAGAAAAGAAGCAAATTACCAGTAAAGTATTTGTAGTATAAAACTCTTTTTTATGAAATTAAGTTGACAATTATTGTGGTTTATACATTTAATTTTCCAATTCCACATAAAGAAAAGAGTAGGGAAAAGAACACAACAATTAAAAGTATCTTTTTTTTTTTGTCCTGATGAGGTTAAATTAAGCTTTCCTTTATAAGGTAAAGAGGTTTGGTTTTCTATTAAAAAATGAAAAACAATTATATAGAAGACTTTTTAAGGGCAAATGAAATGTACTTCAAACAGTAATCACATTTTGTCATTAGTTATTCTATTGTCTATCAGTCAAAAGACAGTCTAATTTGGTCTATTTGAGTTTTTTTTTTTCCTTGATTTCATTTCATATGGACATTCTGGACCATAAGAAATTCTTCAAACATTAAACTGGGGTCAGACTCTTATGTCATGGTTTGTTGAATTAAGATAATTGTTCATGTACTATGCAGAATTTAAGAAGAAGATAGCACTAAGGAAACACATTCACAATGAATCAGCTATTTCAAGGAATCAAGAATGCAGATGTTTTAAAACATTAAAGCTTAAAATCATGATAGAGATGATCCAGTTTGATAGTGTTCTACACAGAGAAGGTGCTTAATGAATGCTGATTGAATGAATGAATAACTGGAAATATCGTTATTTTATAAAGAATAAAACTGAAGTGCAGAGAGTGCAGCTTACTAAGGTCATATTGTCATGTAATGTCAGAGATAAGACTATTAGGCAGGTTTCCTTATTACAAGTCTTATTTGTGTTCTCTCTACTACTATACCATTTTCTGGAATATGACTACACCTGCCCAAGCAGTATCTCTCTTTTGATATTCATCTACTCTAAAATTTTCTATCCACAACTCACATGACATTACAATTATGTCACTATATTGTCAAAGAACCTATAGTGATTGGGAAGGGTGCCTTTTCTCATGTCTATCATATTAATTACAAGCTCATTTGCTTAACATTCAATGCCAATTCTCCATCATTTTGTCTGATTACATTTGACCAACTCCCTCACTCATCACTCCACGTTCCCAATACACAATTCTGTTTATTCTCTTACTTTCATAAAATTGCTCAGTTCCTGTTTTAAAATCACTTCCATTCTTCTCATGATCATTTCTAAAACCTCTTCTTATGTAATGCCCTCCTCAAAGCTCAGCTTTTCTGGACTACAATTCATAATTAACCTCATCCAACTTTGTTGTTGGATACATATAATTCTGTGTTCCTTCACTACATATATCCTAATTAACATTAATTTGTCAATTATTCTACAAAGGCTCCTAAATGTTTATATATTCTCCATTATACTACAACTGCTTAGGGGCAGAATTTACATCATATTATATTATTCTGTCATACCTAAGTATAGAGTTACACGTGTGGAGATTGTCCAATAAGTATTTAGTGGTGTCATTTTGTAATAGTTATTTTCTATTATGTCAGTGAAGCCTAACCAGCATTTGAAAATGAACCTTACCAATAAAGTCACTACTTTTATTATCTATTTGATTCACATTAAACACCACATATTGCAATGAATAAGCTTGTTTAATAAGTAGGCATTGATTGAATTCCTTTCAGAAAAATCTCTTGTTGAGAAAAGTATATCTTAAAAGCCAGTTGGAACAAATTTTACATTTTTCTTAGAGAACTTTATCTATCTGGTATTGTTTTTAGGTTGATTACTTAGTTCATTTGAATAAACATTTAACTTTAAAGTCCATATGGTTTCCTTTAAAAACCTTTATGATTTCATGTCCTATTTAGTTCCAGGTGGTAGGATATAGCAAAACAAATAAGATTTAAATATCATGATAATAGGAAGTGACAGAGATTGAAAAAATTCTGAATTTTTTAAAGTTACATTACTACAAAAATATTTCAACATATAAAGTAAAAATGAAATAGATATGAAAGAATATTATTGCCTTCCTGAATCTTGATAAAGAAGTGTGGAAGACTTAATAAGTGAATAAATATATAATAAAGATAAACACACCAAAATCACACTGACCTTAGATTGAAGTATTTATTCCACTTTGCCAATTAAAAACTAATAATAAGAAACCACAATTTTCAAAGGAATATATGTAACATAATGCCCTAAATCCTTTGGTTAACCCCAAGTTAAAGGAAGAGATAGACAGAGATCTAAACCAATCTGTATTATTCTTTCAAGTTAAACTCATCAAATGTCATCTTTTCATTTTACTCTAAATTGATAATTACTGCTTTTTCCTGGTAAGCAGTCATAAAGGAACCCATCTCTAAATAAAATTATATTTAATCTCGGATGTATCAATTTAATTCATGTATGACTTTCACTTCACTATAATGTGACCTCTAAGACACTTAATGGATCAAAAATATCAAAATGCAAATGACTGCTTATAATTTTTGCTTTAAGACATATATTGCATATTCACAATATGAAGGAATTCCATCAATATATACCTAAAATTTATGAAAACAAAAACTTTTCCAGAAGTTAACACAATAATGAAAGCAATAATAAAAGAAAATTGTCCCAAAGTGATAGAATAGACCTCCACTTCAAAGAGAGTCAACATGGAAAACACATAGTAATATTATTGCTAAATTGTAAATCCCCAGACTAAATTCTATAAGAAACCACCAAAGCCAAAAATCCAAATGAGTTGATTTAGAATTCTGTAGGGTTTATTAGCAACTACAAAAAAAATACACACAGGTGCTGAAATAATATATTTTGACAATCAAAAGAACTAGGCTTGTGTTAAAAATATCATATTTAGCAAAATTCTTCATAATATTCAATGAAAAAAGTGGTCACTCCACAAACAGATTTTCAAGACTTTGTATCAAACAAACTTGAACATGTTAGAAAATTTAATATATAAGAACCAACATCAAGTATTGGTTTCAAGGGATTCAATAAGAATACATTTGTTTTGTTTTTAGTCTAGGATGATCTGATTCTAAAAAGCAAAATAGTCTTGGAAAAGGTAAAAATAGTAATTATGCTATATGAATGCGGTGCAAAGAACCAACACAGAAGCATTAGAGAGGGGAGGAGTATTGGTAGTTCTGAAAACCTGCTCAGTTCAATAATAGGTTAAATAGCACCTTCCCAAATCTGTAAAGTAATAAGGGGGAGGGAATAGAATAAGATAAAGTATAGAAGAGTGTGTAAATTTATGGCAGTAGGACAAGGTGTATAGATTAATGTGAAAGGGATAAAGAAGGAGGAAAAATTAGCATAGAATAAGGTGGGGGCCAAAAGGGTTTAGAGTGAAATAAGGTCTGGAGATTAATGGGAATGAAAAAAGAAGGAAAGAAAAGGTCAGGGGAAAAGGTAAGGAAGGGATTCAAGGATGGGGGAAGGTTAAGTAATAGCAAGGCAAATTAAGGAATAAAATTAAAGTAGAAGAATTAGCAGGGATAGGAAAAGATATATATATATATATATATATATATATATATATATATATTTATATATATATATATATATATATATATAAACTGATTCATTGTGAATGTGTTTCCTTAGTGATCAGGGAATTTACTAGAAAAAAAGTAGGGGTGGTAATCATTGCTCTTAGACAAAGCAAAACTTAAAGATTTAATTGAGAGTAATCTAAATTACATATCAGATATATTAATATTGTTTTAGATGTATGCCTACATATGTGTAAATGCATATGTATGTATATATGTGTGTGTGTGTGTGTATGTGTATGAATATACATACATGCTTAACTATAGCTCATTACATGCGAGGGTTGGGGGAATTAAAAGGAACAAAAAGACTAAAGTTAAAAAAAATAATAGCAGAGAACAAAAGAATAATCTACAAGGAAGTAAAAATGGAAAGTCATGAAATGTTCTATTATTACATATGCTTTTTTTGGCATGGAAATTTATTGTTACATATTTTGAATCCAACTTGATGTTCTACTGTGCAAATGACATGTTTTGTTTTGTTTTATTTTCATTTCTTGTATTTTTCTATTTTATGGCAATGATTACCACCCCTACTTTTTTCTAGTAAATTCCCTGATTCTACTTCTCCCTAGTTATGTTACTACTTTTCTATGGTCCCAATATGCTCCCAAGAATAAAGTGTGCACTTGTAGCTTAAATAAGTGCCTTTAATTAAGCCTATATCCCAAAATTCTCATGAAAGCTTAAAGTAAGGTTAGTAACGTGTATTTTCATAGAAGAAAATATAAAGCAAAACCAAAACTATGGTTAAAGATCAATGGAAGGAGCAGAAGGAAAGTAATGGAAGAATATCATCCAAGATGGCGTAGAATGGGAAGGGCAGGAAAAGTAACTGAAAGTAGAGAACAAAAGCAGCACTGAAATTATTTAAGCACCTTGATTGTCTAAAAATTATGAACAGTGATTTGGTATGGGAACAGATAAGTGTAAGAAGCAAAAAAAAAATTCTAGTGTTTCATAAAATCAGGACACATCTGTGAATAAGTTACTAAGAGCAATATTGAACACATCTAAATAAATTAAACAACAAAATCAAAAAACCCCTAACAGGTATTACAGGTAATTAAAGGGGACAGAACAATTGTCATAAGAGGAAAAATTAACAAAACCAGAATTCCTGTGTATAAATGTTGAGAGGTGTGAAGACAGAGTTAGCACCTTGGATACCTTAGAATCAGCCGGAGGACTGAGATAAGCAAAAGTCCTTGGTCTTTATTCTTGGTCTTTAGGGATAGAAGTGAATTGGATGGATGCAGGATCTCCACCATCTTCCTTCTCTTAATTTACTACCAAAAGTGACTCTGGCTTGTCTTACTCCACCCCCTAATCCCTCCCACAATTCTCTGTATATATCAAAAGATGGAACCATAACAGAATAGTGGGAAGCTCCATTTTCCAAGCATATGCTAATAGAGTATTGTCCAATCGGAAACTATTCTTTAGTGCTCCTTTGTCCAACCCCAGTGCATCAACTCAGAGTTTTAGCCCTTTACAGAGAGAGTCTAACAATGAGGATTTTTAAAACCATTCTATCACACTATCACATTTAATCAAAAAAAAAAAAAAAAAAAAAAAACCCTTTGAAATCAGTGCTATTATTCTTGCTGTACAAATTGAGAAATTAAGGATAGGGGAATTAAATAGCCAGAAGAGGAATATAAAGTTGGACAGTATCTGAATGTTTGATGCAAAGCTTTTGATTCATAGTTTAGCTCTGATCCAATAAAACACTCATGGAATCTAATACATTATGGAATAGATTAATAATATAAACATATTGGAGGAAAAACAAATGAAATTCATGGATAATTGATAATAATGGCAATAGATAATAATAAAAGTTATGATGTTTGAGGTATATTTCTAAGTGTCTAAAATTGATTATATGGAAAAATGGAGAAGATGATGAAAAAAGTTTGCAAAAATCATTGTGAACTTCTGGGTTTGTTAAGTTCAGTTGAAGAAAAAGGAATGATATTAAAATTATAAATGTATTATCAGTCTATGACAAAAATTATCCAAGATAAAAGAGGGACCAAAGATGTAGACCTAAAAATGTAGGTTCAGGAAGGGGTGGGACATAATGCAAAGAGATGATAAATTTAGGGATACTTCCTTCTAATACATTTTCAAAGATCAAAAAAAAAGTTCTTATTTTCAAAAAGCTAAAATATAAGTTCTCACCTTCCCACCTTCCTCAGGGAAACAAAATAAAGAAAAACAAAATCCAGGTAAGTAATATGCATAGTCAAACAAGACAAAATGGTCACGTACTGTAAGGCCTTGAATAGCTCTGTGGAGGATTTTAGTACCAGCCCGAAACCTTGATCATAGCTGAAGAATGAAGAGGTGAAACTCATATGGATAGGCAAACATGGAGTATGTTTATTTCAAATTCTATCAGCCTTATATACTCTAATATCCTTACATAACTATACACTGCACATGCTGGACCATGTAAACTATTTGTTATTGTGTATAGATGTCTCTTTGCCCCTTAGTATAACTCTTTTTTAATTACAACACTGGTTATTACATCCCCTGACTTCTCAGGAAGACTGACACACCCTTAGGCGGGATGGAGAGCCAAACCAGACATTGTCAGCTGATTCCCTGCCTGGACTGGAGGATCTTATACTCACCAGAGTTTCCCCACTATCTATGACCCTTCACAACGTACAAAAATAGTATATGTCTCAATTTTCATTCAGTTAAGAACTTTTAGAATCCCAAAGAGAGAGATTCTTAGGAAAGGAAATTGAATTCAGAAAAGGACAATTGAGATTGGAAGCTCAGTGCCAGAGAGCTAACTAAAACACCATAACACAGAACACAGGAAAATCTACACAATAAATAACAATAAGCAGAAAATAAGGTGCCCTATCTGAATTGTAGTTTCAGATGTCATGTTATGTTATATTAATGCATAGAGTAGTTTTTGCTTAGTGAAAAAGAGTATTGTCAGAAAAAAAAAACTGATATGTTTTCTTATGGTGTTTTAGCAGAAAATGATAATAGATTAGGTAGCTTTTCAATTGTCTGATTCTCCCTCTTGTAAGGTAATATAGGAAGCATCTACAGAAACTCCTTCATACAATG
Source organism: Sminthopsis crassicaudata (assembly GCF_048593235.1). Classification (NCBI taxonomy): domain Eukaryota; kingdom Metazoa; phylum Chordata; class Mammalia; order Dasyuromorphia; family Dasyuridae; genus Sminthopsis; species Sminthopsis crassicaudata. The sequence goes on along the minus strand of NC_133617.1, from coordinate 156,661,836 downwards.
GGGTAAGCATTCATTCATTTTTTTTCTTTAATCTCTGGATTTCATTCATGTATTGAAATCTTGCTATGGAAATTCTATTGATGCAGATAAGTCCACCTTTATTAAGATAACTCAATAGCTATTTAGTCCCTCCTATGCATCTTATTGCTTAACCTTTCCCATATCTAATGATTTCTGTCCACCACTGACATATTAACTTCCTAGATACATAGTTCTGATCAAGTTTCCAAAATGTTCAAATATTCTTCAAAGCTTAAAAAGAAAATCTAGAATCTTTATCTCTGTATTCAAAGCTCTCCATAATCAGACTCCAGTGTGTCTTGTTTTATTTATCACTGTTACAAAAATTAAATCTGGTCTCAAGAAATAACTCACAAGATGGTAACAAAGTATTAATCTGTAGCAGCACAATAAAAAAGAGATCAGATATGGGTATGTAGACTATGCATGTTCACAGGAAACTAGACACAGCAGAACATTAAAAATGCAAAGTAAATTAGAAAGAAGGATAAGGGTTCAATTACTATAATGTGTATTGATTGATGTTAGGTAGTATAGGCTTTGCATGTATAGTAAGGCATTTGGTGTAATAAAATAATTAGATAAATTCATATTTCTTTATGTTACTCTACTGTCAATGGCTATCAATCACTGAATATTTGGAAAACACCAAAGATACAAAGAAACAGCAAAAATAAATCTTGCTTTCAAGGAGCTTGCATATGAGTATGACATAAAATATAAATAAATATGAAGAAAATAAAGAGGTTCTTATTGGTCAGCTAGGAGGTGAAGATGGTAAAATTTGGGAGCACTAGGAAAGACCTATAGAACATAGTGTTTCACCTGAGTCTTAAAGAAAACCATAGTTTATAAGGGGCACAGGTTTTGATGGAGAGAATTTTAAACATGCCATTATAAACAGAAGGAGATAGGAGGCATAGCATCATGTATGAGGAACATCAATTAATTAATTATGAATGACTGGACTGTAGAAGACAAGGAAGGAATTTATATATTAAAATATCACTAAGAAGGGGGAAGGCATGGAACAGATTGTGAAGAAAGTTAAATGTCCAAAAGAGTTTACATTTGAACCTAAATATATATAAAAAGCATCTTCTAGGATTTATTGAGTGGGGATAAATGTGACATGGTCACACCTCTCTTTTAGGAAAAACACTTTGACAGTCATAAGAAGGAAGATTTAAAGTGGGCAAAAATGAGGTAGAAAATCCAACTAGAAAAGCCTAGAAGGATTTGCAACAGGTCATCTGAGAGGCAATGAGAGCTTGAACTAGAATTGTGGATGTAGGAGTAGAGAAGAGATACATTCAAAAGATGTTTTAGAGAAAGAAATTATAAGACTTGGCAACTTATTAAATCAATCATTTACTGAACACCTTCTTTGTGTCAGTGTACTAATTGCTGTTTATACAAACATGAAGAATGTCATAATCATTCATTCTAATGACCTTACTTTCTAATAGGAAACAATGTCCATTAACATATATATGTATTTGTGAAATATGTATATACATACATATTTCACAAGTTCATATATATGTATATATGAACTATTCACATGGTACTTTAAAATATAAGGAATTTTGGGAAAGAGGATATAAGCATTTAGCAGATCAGAAAACACTTTTGAAGATTTTGCCCAAACTACATATGACACGGAAATAAGGAGGAAATGAATTCCTGGCATAGAAGATGGATGGCACAAAGTTACAGAGATAAAGTGTTGGTGTGCACTTGTGGTGGTGGCTTGATATTAAAGTGTAGGAGGGAAATTAATGTCCAATGAGACTGTAAGGATAAATTGGAGTTGATTGTCTGAAAGAGTGACATATTTGTATTTATGGGATATTATTTTTGCAGCCACTGATGGTATAGGATGAAGAGAAAAAGCAGAGAGAGAGATTAATTGTGAGACTGCTTCAATAATCTAGGTCAGAGGTAATGAATATTTGAAGTAAATTGGCAACTGTGTGAGTATATATAAGGAATTGGTTATGAGAGATATAAAGTATAGAAGGTTCTGATTAGTTATATGGGGTGAAGAAAAATGAGGAATTTAAAATAATGCTACAATTATGAATCTGAGACACTTGAAGGGTCATGAAACCTTTGACAGAAATAGGGAATTTTGGAAATAGGGAGTGCTTAAGCAATGGCTACCATTGATGTTTGGCAAATACATAAAGTCCCTCTCTTCTTTTGAAATATAGTTCAAGCAAAATCTTTTGCATCAAGCCTTTATTGACTACCTCCTCCTGACTGCTGGTGTTCTACAAATAAAGTAAATTACACCCAACCACTTTATATATACATACATACATATATATATATATATATATATATATATATATATGCGAGATACATATATAAATATCTCTAATATCTCTATTATTGCAATATAAACTCCTTGTGAGTAAAGATTATTTCATTCATTGTACTTGTTTCTCTAGCCTCTAGTACAATGTCTGGTACATTATTGGCCTTTAATGAATGCCTACTGATTTATATAAGCATATGTACTTGTGTATGTATATGTCTACAGAGTTGTATATTATTGACAATTATATGGTGAAATTGCCTATTATAATCAGTATCGAATCCATGCCTAAAATCAGTTTCTATTTACAAATCCAGTACTTGCTGCACTATACCTTTATTGAATGTAGCTCTGACTGAAGTATTTTTCTCATAGAGAATATTTTTAAAGAATTTATGTTAATATTTTTTCTGTTTTTTTAAAATTAAAAAATTTTGAATCTAATTTAAATCATAAAATCAGAGAGAATTATATTTAAAAGTAAAGTGAAATAAAAGTCATTTAGTATATAGATAATTTGAATATCATATAAAAATTTCTATAACATCTATCAACATAGTACTCATTTCTGTTTTTCACACTATTGGGCCACATTCAGATTTCTTTGTAGAATTTTGTAAATATTAGTAATTTGCAATGCAATTAAAGACATCATGGCATGGAGGATATGAGTTGCCAGTTTCTATTGAGCTCATTTAGATTATTCAAATATATTTGATATTTCAAACTATTCAATCCATCTGGCATCAATATTAATTAGATTTTGACAATTTCACCAGAAAAATCACAACTATCTATTTCACTATGTTGAAGAAGATAGAATGAATCAGTTACCATATCATTACTATCAATGTTTATGATAGCAACTTATAGATGAATAGCATATTACATTTTTAAATGCACTATATATATATACATTATCTCATATGATTAGCACATCAAGCTAGTGAAGCAGGAGGAGCAGATATTATTGTCTCCTATTCTAAAGTTCATAGGATCTTAGACTATTAGAATAGGAAGGATAAGGAAACAGACAGTTTCCTGAAGTCATATAACTAGCAAATGAGAGAACTTGAAATTGAATGCAGGCCTAAATAAGACTAATCCTAAGTAATAAGGTCATTCAATACACCAATGTACATTTTAAATTTAAGTAATTTGATTTTCAGCATTTTATTCAATATAGTAATTTACAACTAAACTTAAGTAACCTGAGTTTCATTACATGAGTTTATTCCATGGTCATAAAGTTAATGAAAAGGATAAAATTCTGATCATAGGTCTTCTGATTTCAAACCTCAATGCTCAAACATTGCGTACTGTTACCATGAAGTATTCTTTTAATTACATCATACTGTGTATTTATGTACCTATAAGTACATTGTAGTTATTGCTATACATATGAAATATGTGTGTATGGAATTCTGAATTTCCTAAGGCTTTAAATTATTGAATGCTCATTGATTTTCTATGGTTAAAGGTTTCTCACCAATTGGAACAACTACTATACATGTATGTAGTTTTATACATACTATATATATATATATATATATATATATATATATATATATATATATATATATATATATATATATATATATATATATATGTGTGTGTGTGTGTATGTATGTTTGCACACACATTTTCTAAAGATTTCTTAAAAACTCCATTTAGAATTTCAATCAGTCAGATATTAATCAATTTTACCTTTAAAGAAGACAAAATTTCCATCACTGTTTTCATATACCGCATCAATACTTGGTGGTAATCCCCGCCAGAAATAAGTAATTTGCATGGGGTATCCATCCATCACCCTGTTGTTCCTCACTCGCCAAAACCACTGGTCCTAGAAAGCAAACAAAAGGGTCTCTTAGCAAATATACAGGCCCTTTGCTCAAGCTCAGCCTTAGCCTTCATATTTAAATAAAGTTATAAATGCTAAATACTAAATATATTTTCAGTAACTATAAAACAACTTTTTTAAAAAATTAACCTGCTCAATCCCTAAATTAAATAATCTGTGTTTTATGTATTAAAATATTAATTCCTCAAAAATTCCATGACTCATATTTCTATGTGGGTATTCTTGCTACTGATGCAGAATGCAGTCTCTCTTTAATTGGAACACATGATTTTTGGGGACCACAATTAAATCATTACCTGGTACCCAACTTTCTGGTAATAAATTTCTCTTTAGACAACAGCTTTCACACTGTGTACTGGAAGCCTTTCCAGATTGTTGGGACCTTGAAATTCATTGGAACAGCTTTTGATGATATGAGGTTACTTCCATGTTAAAATAAAGCTTAAAACTAAGGCCTCCATTTATTATTGATTCAATTAAGATACTTAGAATTCAAATATCATTTTACAGGGATTATTTCATTTTTGTATTTACATCCCTGTGACACAGTACTAGATTTGGAACATAATACATACTTAATTGATATTTGATATTTATTGACTATACTGTCCTACCAACCATCCAAGAAAGGGGAGATAAATTGTCAGTTTTAAATAGGAAACTTTAAAAAGTAACTCTAAATAGTAATGATTGGAAGAAAGAGACAGAGACAAAGACAGAGAGAGAACATTGGACACATACACACAGAAAGAGAGAGAGAAAGAGAAAGAGAGAGAGAGAAAGAAAGAGAGAGAGAGAGAGAGAGAGAGAGACAGAGAGAGACAGAGACAGAGACACAGAAAGACAGAAGACAGAGAGACAGAGAAACTGTAACTTGACTCCAAGCATTTGAGAAAACTAATAATTCTTACACAGAAGTTCAATAAATAAACAAAATCCTGTTCTCAGAAAACTAACTGGATAGATGAACATAAAGAAAATAGATAAAATTATTCTTTCTGCTTGACATAAGTAACATGAATAACTGAATAATCCCTAATACATGGATGGACAGGTACAACTGATTCACAGGATGTCACAGATAATTGAAATTCACAATCAAAAGGAACTCCAGCAGACATTAACCCCCACCTAAAAGTATTTGAATGGCAATTTAAAATTTGTTCCAAAGCCTTAAATTACTCTCCCCCATCCCTTTTTTTGGAAGCAGAATATTCTACTTTTAAACTGCTCCTATTGTTAGCTTTTATTGTTCTTTATATGTTAGCTCAGTGCAGTGGACTGAGTGTCAGCTCTAGTATCAAAAGTCAGAGATTAAATCCTGATTCAACTCTTTATTACTCATGTGGCCTTGGGCAAGTCATGTTATATTTGATTTTTGGTTTCCAGATCTTTCAAAACAAATGGGCATGAGGTTTAACTGGATGGCTTTTAAAGTCCCTTCTATATCTAAATCCTACAATTTGAAGAATGTGACTCTGTGATTTTAACTCATAACTTGGAATTTTGTCATCTGTGGCCAAGTAGAACAATCTAATACCTGTTTCATATGACAGTCATTCAAATATTTGCAATCATAAATCATTTTCCCCTAAATTTCTCTTTTTCAGGGCAAAAATTCCCACTTCTTTCACCTCATCTACATATATCATTACTTTCATTATTTTCATCACAATCCTTTGGATTCTCCCAACTTCTTTTCTGTTTATCTTAAAATATGTTATTTGTATCAATGATTCATAATTTTAAGGTTAATGAACTTTCTTTGGAAGTCTTTGGAAGATTCTCATGTTTCTGGAATTTAAAAAATGTACCCCAACTAAATTGGGTTAAATTTTGGGGACTCCTACTTGGTTGATTTCAAAATTCATTTTTGTCTAAGATTCATTCCATTTTCTTCCATACTATTTACTAAGAAAATTTAACCACAAAGAGCTTAAGTTGATTTCTTATAGATATAATTGGATATTTAAATATTAAGAAAAGTAAATACTAGACCAACCTTTTCCTACAAATTTCTCTTACAAAAAACCATGCTGAACACCAACCACAATCCTATGATACCCTATTTGATTTGAACTATGCTTATAGTTGTATATCATCATAGATATGTGGAAATCTTCTAAAATAATCTTCTCAAATAAAAAATGAGGATTGCTAACAGTGAATATCCAGGAATCCTATAGTCAAACAAATACTTCATTAAAAGTGATCAAAATTTTAAATGTTAAAATTTCTTATTCATATGGGTTTTTAGAGAAAAGAGTTAAAAAGGCTTTTTGTTGGCAAGTGCTAGCAGTGAATTTTATTTCATAGTTTTCTCCTCTCTAAGCCATTTCTCCCCTGCAACCTCAGAGTGAATAGAATTATAGATATGCAATGATCTATAATCTAGTTTAATTCCTTGCTAAAGGGTAGGAGAAAACTTAAACCAACCAAGACAAATGGTTATATAGTTCCTTTTTCGCAATATTTAGAAATATGGACTCTACAACTTTCTTCTGTGGTATGCTTTGGTGTTTTATCAAACAACATATATGGTTCCACTGGGATTCCTGATGCTGTTTTCCACAGTTCTTTATAAACAATAGTTTGATTATATTAGTCTGCATAAAATAAACTATATGCTTCTTGCAATAATTGAATCAATTGATTCATGAGGCATCATGTTATAAAAGAAAAAAAAAAGAAAAATAACTTGAATAAGTCAATGATTCGGGACTATGTTTCATCTCCTGATGATTCACTCATATTTTTTGGAAAACTAGTACTAAGAATAAGAAAATTTTCTAAAGATGTTCACAGGAATATTGGTATTTAAGAGTTACTTACATTCATTATACTTTCCTATATTTAAAGAGAATATCTCATACAATTTCTATTTATGTATTTATAAATTTAACAAATAGCTAGAATTATATCACCTCTAAGAGAAAGTGGGCAAACCTTTCAAGACAAAGTTTCTAAAACCAATGCAGGACAAATTAGCATTGCCAAATAACTACTGCATTCTAAAAAGAAATGCTTGAAAATAATTTTTGCATGGAGCTCAGAATTAACAACTAGAGAATGGAAACATAAAAAAAGTCATATTAAAAAAAAATGACTGTGTCCTTGAAACATTACAGTCTTTCTCAGAAAAAATAACAATAGTAATGACATATATATATATATATATATATATATATATATATATATATATATATATATATGTATATATATAATCATATATTTTCTCTTCTTCTGCAATGGTAAATTCTTAACACCACAACTTAAGTATATCATTGGAATGTCTTCATCAGAGCAAACATATCAGGCATCCAGAAAAGCAAAATAAACTGATATCAATGAATAATTTTTGTTTGTTTGTTTTTGGTGCTTACTGTTTGAGAGCCTCATTGAGAGAGATTCATATTGTGGCTACATAGCATATGGCACCAGTCAAATGAGCCATGTTCAATCGGTTAATCAAAAATCATTGTCAGATTGTTTTAGAAAGACTTCCTATAATCAAAGATATAGAACAACTTCCAGGGCAAAACTATTGTCATTATATATATTGAAAATTATAGAAAACTAGGACTTTTAGCTCATTCCTCCTCAGTCATTACCTATGAAAACTTGAGAAAGTTGCTATCTTCTCTAGACAGAAATTTTCTTCTTTATAAAATAAAGTCCCTTCTTATTCTGGAGTTATGTATATCATATAACCCCAAATCATCCAAGAAAAACAAAAACAAGAAAATAGTAATTGTATAAATTTAAATAAAACATGAATTCAGACTAGACAAGCTAATGATTGTAAGCAAGAATAAATGTTCTGTATTGACTAGAAATTTTGCTTTGTGACCATATGACCTTTGTCATAACTTCTTTTATTGTACTGTGGACAGAAGCAGGAGATAGTTGTGAAACACTCATTTGATAACTAATACTAATCAAAATTTAAAGAAAAAACAACCAAAGTTTTCGATAAAATGGTATATTACATTGGAATTTCCATTAACTATTTTCTTATTAAAATAGATTGTGTTAATAGCAGAAAAGCCACTAAGTCCTCTCCAACCCCTGCTCAAATACATAAATGAATCTGTAAGGTCATCAATATGGTCTAGTAACACAAGTAACAAACCATCTACATCTGGCCATTCCGAACTACTCCTACAATGTCTTCTTTAATCTTGACAAAGAATGTTAACCCAATATGAAGGGGATCTTCCTCAAAACCCTAAGAATATATAATCTCTTTCAACAGAAAGAGAGGGGGAAGGAGGGAAGGAGAAAGGAGAGTAGAAAGGAAGGAGGAAGGGAAAGAGAGGGAGGAAAAGGGAAACAGGGAGGGAGGGAGAGGAAAAGAGAGAGAGAAGGAGGGACAGAGACAGAGACAGACAAACATATAGAAACAGAGACAGACAGAGAGACAGAGAGGCAGAAAGAAGAGACAGAGATAGACAGAGATGGAGAGAGACAGAGAGAGGCAGAAAGAGAGACAGAAAGAGACTGAAAAAGAAACAGAGAAAGAGAGAGAAGACAGGGAAAGAGAAGAAGGGACGGTGGGAGAGAAAGAGAGACAGAGAAAGAGAGAGAGAATATTTTTTTAAATTTGTTTCTCTTTAATAACATTACAAGTACAAGACAAATTTAGATTTCTGAGAACTACATGGAAGAAAATACAGATGATATTAATGTAAGGAAGTAATGTTACTGCAGAATATTGGTTTTAAGTTGTTGTTTATCTGTTTTTCCAAGTAGTACTAAGATTGCACTCAGTGTATATTCTTTGAGTTTGTCTCATCTTTGGCCTCAAGAGTAGCTGGCTGGAGCTGAAACAGGGGCATATAACCAAAGAGTAGATGTAAGTGATTTTCATAAACATAAAATATATATTCTTTTTTCAATTATATGGTAATCTACCAATGTGAAATAACTAGCTATAGAAAGATAATTGTAGAAAAGTTCTTCCTTGATAAAAAAAATTAATCCATGTAGTAGTGAATTGATGTAAAGATATTTTTATTTAAATATAAATTTAGTAAATGTAAAATGTAGTAAAATATCTTAAGATTTTCACTTTGCTTTGATTTTTAATCATGTCATGTGTGTAGTTACCAAGACAGAACTATGAAAATAAAGAAGGTACAATAATATCATTTATCTGAGGAACAGTTTAACTATATTTAAAAAACAATATGGTCAAAAATTTGGATACCATCTGGTAACTTTTTTCTATACTTTCTTTTTTCTTATCACATAAAAATTTTAAGTATAGGTTTAAGTATAGTTTTGTGGGGATAATTTTCACATTAATGAAATTACAGAATTTTTAATAGTTAAAGAATATATTAAATGAAAGCATTCTCATAACTGTTTGGTTATGTCATACATGAATCTCTTTGGCAGTTTGGTAAAGCTTAAGAATCCTTGTAAGAAAAAAAAAAGTGTTTTATTACATAAAATAAGATAAATGTCATTATAAAAGATATTATTTTGACATTTTTATCAAAAAAAAATTCCTTCAAGGTTCATATAACCTACAGTTAAGAATCAATGGGGAATGTGAATTTTAAACCTAAACTTTATTCTCTAAAGTAAAAGAATATTACCCGGGGGCGGAGCCAAGATGGCGGAGAAGAAACACACGACTCAGTTAATGTCCTCACTCCCTCACAACCAATTAGATAAATTAAGTCTCAAAATTAGCTCAGGACTGATAGATACCACAAGGACTGGAAGCACGACTTACCAGCTGAAGAGAATCTGGAGTTTCAACAGGAAAGGTCAGTTCTCAGGGGAGGAATAAGAGAGACCAGCACAGAAGGTGGGGTAGGGGCACACTGCGCCCATTGTGCTGGGAAGGGCTCTGGGATCAGAGAAGCCACTGAGGTAAAGGAATCTGGCACAGGCTGTGAGCTCTTCTCTGCTAATTATTTAGCAGTTCAGAAGAGAAAGCCAAAATATTTTAAAACTCAAATTAGATTTTCCCCGATCCTGGCACCAGGGGGGGTGGCCTCAGCTACCTCCTGAGAATAGTTAAGAGATTGACAAGTGGGTGGATACGGCCCAAGGCAACACACACTGCCTAGCTTAGCTGGAGGGAGTGGAACTCAGCTCCAGGAAGTCCCAGAGAAGCGGAACCTTTGAACTAGGGACCACGGTTTCTGGCAGACACTTCCAGTTTGAGCACAGGGGCTTCTCACGTCACCTGCTGCAGACATACACTCCCCACCCGGACACATAGGCTGGGCTTGTGCTGTCTTCACTATTCTACGCCCTCGAAGCACAGTAGTGCTAATCACCTCTGAGGCACTTCCAGGGAGGGGGTGGGGAACTCTCTCCCAGAGCTCTCTCTTAGCTCAGGCGCAGGGGCCGCTGCATCCATCCAGTCTGGGAGGAAGCTGGTAAAGAAGTAAATAATTTCCTACCCCAGGGACAGACCCCAAAAGATTTTTTTAAGTATGAGCAAAAAAGCTAGAAAAACTATACATTCCTTCTATACAGAGAAAGAGCGGGTATCCAACCCCGAGGAAGTTGACAGCAGAGAATCAGCAGACAACAACCTAAAGGGGAACGATTCCTGCCCCCCATCACATAACTATCTCCTAGAAGAAGCTCTTAAAAAATTGAGGGAGATTGAAGAAAAATGGGGGAAGGAAAGGGAAGTTATGATAGAGAATAACAACGTCCTGAAATTGGAGTTGGAAAAAATAAAGAATTCACAGGAGATGCAGGGAAACAAAATTAGTGAATTAGAAAAGGTTAAAAAAACACAGGAAAGTAGGATTTCTGAATTGGAAAAGATAAAAAAGTCTCAAGAAAATAGAATTTCTGAATTGGAAAAAGAAAATAATTCTCAAAAAAAAAAATTAGGGAAATGGAAAAAAATTCAATAGAGCAAAATAATTCATTTAAAAACGAAATTGGGCATTTACAAAAAGAACTAAAAACTGTGAAAGAAGAAAATAACTCCTTAAAAGTCAGGATGGAACAAATAGAAATGAATGATTCACAGAGAACCCAAGAATCAGTCAAACAAAACAAAAAAAATGAGAAGCTGGAGAACAACGTCAAATACTTACTGGGAAAATCTATAGACCTGGAAAATAGATCTAGGAGAGATAATCTGCGGATTATTGGACTTCCAGAAAACTATGACCAAAAAAAGAGCCTAGATTCTATTTTACAGGAAATTATCAAAGAGAACTGTCCAGAGATAATAGAAACAGAAGGGAAAGTAGATGTGGAAAGAATTCATCGAACTCCTTCTGAAATAGACCCTAAAAAAAGAACACCACGGAATATTGTGGCTAAGCTGCAGAATTACCACACAAAGGAGAAAATCCTGCAAGTAGCTAGAAAAAAACAATTTAAATACCAAGGTGCCACAATAAGGGTCACCCAAGATCTGGCTGCCTCCACATTAAAAGATAGAAGGGCCTGGAACCTGATATTCCGTAAGGCAAAAGATCAAGGACTGTAACCAAGAATGAATTACCCAGCTAAGTTTAGCATCTTTTTCCATGGAAGAAGATGGTCATTCAATGAAACAGAGGAATTCTATATGTTTCTAAGGAAAAAACCAGACTTAAACAAAAAATTTGATCTACATCCACAAGACTGAAGAGAAACAGAAAAAGGTACACAGAACCCTTGAGAACTGTAACTCTGTTGTGGGTATATAAAAAATACTCAAGGATAATTTGATTTTACTGATATAAAAGAAAAAAAGGGGGGTGTAGTAAAGGGAAGGAGGTCGGTTCAGAAAAAGGGGAAGGAGTGATAAAAAGAGGGAAACTACATCCCAGGAAGAGACATAGAAAATACACCATATCTGAGGGAACTTAGTGAGGGGGAGAATCATTGTGTGAATCTTACTCTCATCAGAAGAGGCTCAAAGAGTAAATAATTAACATATTTGTTTTTCAGAGAATTTTCTCTCACCTCATTAAAAGGGGGGAGAGGAAAAGGGAAAAGGAAAAGGAGAATAAGTGAAGGGACTTGGAGGGAGGGGGGAGGGATCCTAAAAAAAAAAAAAAAAAAAGAGGGAGGGTTGCGCGTCACAAGGGGGGGTCTGTAAATTAAATATCGGGGAGGGGGATCAGGGGGGTCAAGGGAAAAAAGCATAATCTGGGGATAATACGATGGCAGGAAATACAGAATTAGTAATTTTAACTGTAAATGTAAATGGGATGAACGATCCCATCAAATGGAGACGGATAGCAGATTGGATCAAAAAGCAGAACCCTACAATATGTTGCCTACAGGAAACACACTTAAAGCAGGGAGATACATACAGAGTAAAGGTAAAAGGTTGGAACAGAGCCTATTATGCTTCAGGTAAAGCCAAAAAAGCAGGGGTAGCTATCCTTATCTCAGATCAAGCAAAAGCAGAAGTAGATCTCGTTAAAAAAGATAAGGAAGGAAACTATATCCTGCTGAAAGGTAGCATAAATAATGAAGCCATATCAATACTAAACATATATGCACCAAGTGGTATAGCATCTAACTTTCTAAAGGAAAAGTTAAGAGAACTGCAAGAAGAAATAGACAGTAAAACTATAATAGTGGGAGATCTCAAACTTGCACTCTCAGATTTAGACAAATCAAACCACAAAACAAACAAGAAAGAAATTAAAAAAGTAAATAGAACATTAGAAAAACTAGGTATGATAGACCTTTGGAGAAAACTGAATGGCAATAGGAAGGAATATACTTTCTTCTCAGCAGTTCATGGATCCTATACAAAAACTGACCATATATTAGGACATAAAGATCTCAAAATTAAATGTAGGAAGGCAGAAATAATAAATGCCTTCTTCTCAGATCACAATGCAATAAAAGCTACATTCAGTAAAAAGTTAGGGGTAAATAGACCAAAAAGTAATTGGAAACTGAATAATCTCATCTTAAAGAATGACTGGGTGAAAGAGCAAATTATAGAAACAATTAACAATTTCACCCAAGATAATGATAATGATGAGACATCATATCAAAATCTTTGGGATGCAGCTAAAGCAGTAATAAGGGGAAATTTTATATCTTTAGAGGCTTATTTGAAGAAAATTGAGAAAGAGAAGATTAACGAATTGGGCTTACAACTTAAAAGGCTAGAAAAAGACCAAATTATAAACCCCCAACCAAAAATTAAACTCGAAATACAAAAATTAAAAGGAGAAATCAATAAAATTGAAAGTAAAAAACTATTGAATTAATAAATAAAACCAAGAGTTGGTTTTATGAAAAAGCCAATAAAATAGATAAACCTTTGGCAAATTTGATCAAAAAAAAGAAAGAGGAAAATCAAATTGATAGTCTTACAAATGAAAAGGGGGATCTTTCCACCAATGAAGAGGAAATTAGAGAAATAATAAGGAGTTACTTTGCCCAACTTTATGCCAATAAACTTGATAACTTAAGTGAAATGGATGACTTCCTCCAAAAATATAGGCTCCCTAGATTAACAGAGGAGGAGATAAATTGCTTAAATAGTCCCATTTCAGAAAAAGAAATAGAACAAGCTATTAATCAACTCCCCAGGAAAAAATCCCCAGGGCCAGATGGATTCACATGTGAATTCTACCAAACATTTAAAGAACAATTAGCCCCAATGTTATATAAATTATTTGAAAAAATAGGGGATGAAGGAGTCCTACCAAACTCCTTTTATGACACAGACATGGTACTGATACCTAAACCTGGTAGATCGAAAACTGAGAAAGAAAATTATAGACCAATCTCCTTAATGAATATTGATGCTAAAATCTTAAATAAGATATTAGCAAAAAGACTTCAGAAAATCATCTCCAAGATAATACACTATGATCAAGTAGGATTTATTCCAGGAATGCAGGGCTGGTTTAATATTAGGAAAACTATTAATATAATTGACCATATTAATAATCAAATTAATAAGAACCATATGATCATCTCAATAGATGCAGAAAAAGCATTTGACAAAATCCAACATCCATTCCTACTAAAAACTCTTGAGAGTATAGGAATAAATGGATTATTCCTTAGAATAATCATGAGTATATATTTAAGACCGTCAGTAAGCATAATATGCAATAGAAATAAACTGCAACCTTTCCCAGTAAGATCAGGAGTGAAACAAGGTTGCCCACTATCACCATTACTATTAAATATAGTACTAGAAACGCTAGCCTCGGCAATAAGAGCCGAGAAAGAGATTCAAGTAATTAGAGTAGGAAATGAGGAAATTAAACTATCACTTTTTGCAGATGACATGATGGTATACTTAGAGAACCCCAAAGACTCTGCTAAAAAGCTACTAGAAATAATTCAAAATTTCAGCAAAGTGGCAGGATACAAAATAAATCCACATAAATCCTCGGCATTTTTATATATCACTAACAAAATGCAACAGCAAGAGATACAAAGAGAAATTCCATTCCAAACAAATGTTGAGAGTATAAAATATTTGGGAATCCATCTACCAAAGAAAAGTCAGGAATTATATGAGAAAAATTACAAAACCCTTGCCACAAAAATAAAATCAGATTTAAATAATTGGAAAGACATTCAGTGCTCTTGGATAGGCCGAGCGAATATAATAAAGATGACAATACTCCCCAAACTAATCTATTTATTTAGTGCTATACCAATCAGACTCCCAAGAAACTATTTTAATGACCTAGAAAAAATAACAACAAAATTCATATGGAAGAATAAAAGGTCAAGAATTGCAAGGGAACTAATGAAAAAAAACTCAGAAGAAGGTGGTCTAAGTGTACCTGATCTAAAGCTATATTATATAGCAGCAGTCACCAAAACCATTTGGTATTGGCTACAAAATAGACCGGTAGATCAGTGGAACAGATTAGATACAAAGGACAAAAAAGGGTACATCTATAGCAATCTAATCTTTGACAAACCCAAAGATTCCAACATTAGGGATAAAAATTCATTATTCGGAAAAAACTGTTGGGAAAACTGGAAATTAGTATGGCAGAAAATAGATATGGATCCACACTTAACACCATATACCAAGATAAGATCAAAATGGGTCCATGATTTAGGCATAAAGAGGGAGATAATAAATAGATTAGAGGAACAGAGGATAATCTACCTCTCAGACTTGTGGAGGAGGCAGGAATTTATGACCAGAGGAGAACTAGAGATCATTATTGATCACAAAATAGAAGATTTTGATTACATCAAACTAAAAAGTTTCTGTACAAATAATACTAATGCAAACAAGATTAGAAGGGAAGTAACAAATTGGGAAAATATTTTTAAAAACAAAGGTTCTGACAAAGGTCTCATTTCCAAAATATATAGAGAACTGACCCTAATTTATAAGAATCCGAACCATTCTCCAATTGATAAATGGTCAAAGGATATGAACAGACAATTCTCAGAGGAAGAAATTGAAACCATATACACTCACATGAAAGAGTGTTCCAAATCACTACTGATCAGAGAAATGCAAATTAAGACCACTCTGAGATACCACTACACACCTGTCAGATTGGCTAAGATGACAGGAACAAATAATGACAAATGTTGGAGGGGATGTGGGGAAATTGGGACACTAATACATTGCTGGTATAGTTGTGAAAGAATCCAGCCATTCTGGAGAGCAATCTGGAATTATGCCCAAAAAAGTTATCAAACTGTGCATACCCTTTGACCCAGCAGCGCTACTACTGGGATTATATCCCAAAGAAATACTAAAGAGCGGAAAGAGACATATATGTGCCAAAATGTTTGTGGCAGCTCTTTTTGTTGTAGCTAGAAACTGGAAGATGAATGGATGTCCATCAGTTGGAGAATGGTTGGGTAAATTGTGGTATATGAAGGTTATGGAATATTATTGCTCGGTAAGAAATGACCAGCAGGAGGAATATAGAGAGGCCTGGAGAGACTTAAATCAACTGATGCTGAGTGAAATGAGCAGAACCAGAAGATCACTGTACACTTCAACAACAATACTGTATGAGGATGTATTCTGATGGAAGTGGAAATCTTCAACATAAAGAAGATCCAACTCACTTCCAGTTGATCAATGATGGACAGAGGTAGCTACACCCAGAGAAGAAACACTGGGAGGGGAATGAAAATTGTTAGCACTAATATCTGTCTGCCCAGGTTGCATGTACCTTCGGATTCTAATGTTTATTTTGCAACAAGAAAATGATATTCGCACACATGTATTGTACCTAGACTATATTGTAACACATGTAAAATGTATGGTATTGCCTGTCGTCGGGGGGAGGGAATAGAGGGAGGGGGGGTAATTTGGAAAAATGAATACAAGGGATAATATTATAAAATATATATATATATATATATATATATATATATATATATATATATATATATAAAGAATATTACCCACGTCAAGTCAACTCAAGAAGAGTAAAAGAAAAAAAAAAATAAAGAAATGACAACATTATACAAAAATTCCATTTATGAGGAAGTTTTCTTCATGGATATAAAGTTACACTTCTCCAGGCCTTTTATTCCTATATGATTTGTCCTGAATCACTACTCTAGTATTTGCAAGAATCTAGTCAGTTCTTCAAACTGTTTTTTTGTTTTAGAAAGTCTATCAGTGCAGAAACAAGTTAATCATTATTCTGTGTAGTTTTTCATTCTCACTTCATGACTAGTTAAATCCTTTTCTGATTCTACAGATCCTTTACAAGCCATCTATAAATTCTATCTAGTTTCTGAGGCTAATTTAAGGTTCAAAAACTAATTACTTGGCTGTGGTCATACAGTTAGTATCATAAGCAGGATTAAAAATCAAGTCTTCCCAATGTCAAATTCAGGATTTATCCACCCTGCTAGTCCATTGAAATTTACCATGTGTTAGGCAAAGCTCATTATGAGAAGGAAGAAGAAGCTCATTAGGATTAAATGGACAGAAAGATAATCTAATTGAAGATTCTAGGAAGATGACAGAGTAGGTCATAAAACTCAAAGCTCTCCAAATTCTGCCCAAAACATACAAAATTATACCTCATGGTGAAGGTAAAGCATTAAAATCAGATAAGAGCTGAGATAGAACAGTATTCCTTCTAAGACAATCTGAGAAGATCTAAAGAAAGATTCCAGGACTAAGATTTGGCCTTTGTGAAATATGAAAACCTCCTGGATAGTTCCTCTGAAATGGCAAAAAGCTAGCCCTTGATTTAACTGGGTTGGGAGGTAATCTCAACCATAGTCATAGGAATTTTCATTTGCCAGACAGCATGGGAAGTCAGGTGTCTGAGCAGGGAAAAGTTGAGGGAACTTCTGCTGATATGGGATACCAGACCGAGGTGTGCTAGTGGGGTTCTTATTTTGGGGTTCCAGGTGAGAGGGGATAAAGGGAGGATCTTACATGAGAGACATCATCCCCCATATCCCAAGAACAGAGGTGATTACATTAAGAATCTGCTACATTAAAAAAAATATAATTATCATTTTTTTAAAGAAAGAAATAACTCAGCCATAAAAAAATAATCACTATGAACTATATCCACTCATATGAAAGAGTGTTCCAAATCACTACTGATTAGAGAAATGCAAATTAAGACAACTCTGAGATACCACTATACACCTGTCAGATTGGCTAAGATGACAGGAACAAATAATGATGAATGTTGGAGGGGATGTGGGAAAACTGGGACACTGATACATTGTTGGTGGAGTTGTGAAAGAATCCAGCCATTCTGGAGAGCAATTTGTTACTATGCCCAAAAAGTTATCAAACTGTGCATACCCTTTGACCCAGCCGTACCACTTCTGGGCTTATATCCCAAAGAACTACTAAAGAAGGGAAAGGGACCTGTATGTGCTAAAATGTTTGTGGCAGCTCTTTTTGTTGTAGCTAGAAACTAGAAGTTGAATGGATGCCCATCAATTGGAGAATGGTTGGGTAAATTATGGTATATGAAGGTTATGCAATACTATTGCTCTGTAAGAAATGACCAGCAGGAGGAATACAGAGAGGCTTGGAGAGACTTACATCAACTGATGCTGAGTGAAATGAATAGAACCAGAAGATCGCTGTACACTTCAATGCTGTATGAAGATATATTATGATGGAAGTGGATATCTTCAACATAAAGAAGATCCAACTCACTTCCAGTTGATCAATGATGGACAGAAATAACTACACCCAGAGATGGAACACTGGGAAGTGAATGTAAATTGTTAGCACTACTGTCTATCTACCCAGGTTACTTATACCTTCGGAATCTAATACTTAATGTGCAACAAGAAAATGGTATTTATACACATGTATTGTATCTAGGTTTTACTGTAACACATGTAAAATGTATGGGTTTGCCTGTCATTGGGGGGAGGGAATGGAGGGAAGGGAGATAATTTGGAAAAATGAATACAAGGGATAATATTATTTAAAAAAAATTACTCATGCATATATACTGTGAAAAAAAATTTGAAAAAAAAATCACTATGGGAATAGGGAATGAATGACAAAACAATAACAACAAAAGTTTCTCCTACTCCAAAGAGTAATCTTAAATTGTCAACTGCCCCAAAAAGAATTCATAGAAGAGCAAAAAAAAAAAAAAAAAAAAAAAGCTGGGAGTGATTTAGGGAAAAAGTTTTAAAAAGAAGAAAGAACAATAAAAACAACAACTACTACAAAAAATAAGATTTTGGGGGACTTCCGGCCAAGATGGCGGCGTGGAGGTAGACAGATGCTTGAGCTCCTCATTTTCTCTCAGAATTTACTTCATGACAAGCCTCAGACTTAAATGCTTGACCCAGAAAGAAATCCACAAATAATCACCAAGAGAAGACATCCTTGAAAGTCGCCAGAAAAGGTCTGTGTTTGCTAGAGGGAGGGTCAATCAGACTGGGCGCAGACTGAGGGCAGGCAGCCAGAGCAAGACAGGCAGCTCACACAGCTCAGACCAGAGGGGGAGGGGTGTGATCTCTGCCTTTTCTGCAAAAGGGCTTTTGCCCCAGTGTGGATACTCCATCTTGGCAGCAAGCCAGGAGCAGTGGAGAGGGTGTAAACACCTGAGGTGAAGATTAAAACCCCAGAAAGCTAGTGTCTCTCAGAGCCTGGCCACCCCCAACCCCCACCTGGACTGACTCGGTGCATTCTCCGAGCCTCAGAGAGCAGACTCAGTACAGTCATTGCTGTTCTGTTAGTGGCTCTCTGCTGCCCTACCCCCAGTCTGTAGAGGAAGCCCATTAATACCATTCTAGCCCCATCCCCCGCAAAACAGACCAATTGTTTCTCTTGTCAGTTTGTTTTCTTTGATTCCTACTCTGACAAAATGAATAAAAAATTCAAAAGGGCTCTAACCATTGACAGCTTCTGTGTGGAGAGGGAGCAGACTTCAAATGCTGAAGAGACTAGGAACAGACTGTCCCCAGATGTATCCCCTGGGAGGGATATAAGCTGCTCCTCAATACAAAAGAACCTCATAGAGGAAATCAAAAAGGCTCTCACAAGAGAGCTGGAAGAGAAATGGGAAAAGGAAAGGGAAGCTTGGCAAGAGAGCCTCCAGAAGTCATCCCATGCATTCAAAGACAGAGTAGATAAAGAAATCAAATCATTGAGAAACAAGATTAGTGAGCTGGAAAAGGTAAACAACTCCAAGGAAAATAGGATTAGTGAGCTGGAAAAAGAAAAGAGCTCTCTAAAAAATAAAATGGATAAAATGGAAAAAAATTCCATAGAAGATAAAAACTCAATTGGACAATTAAAAAGAGATATAAAAAAAGTGAGTGAAGAAAATACATCATTGAAAATTAGACTGGAACAAGTAGAAATGAATGACTCAAGGAGAAACCAAGAGGTAGTCAAGCAAAACCAGAGAAATGAAACAATTGAAAAGAATGTCAAGTACCTTACCAGAAAGACAACAGATCTGGAAAACAGATCCAGGAGAGACAATTTGAGAATAATCGGACTCCCTGAAAAATGTGAGGAAAAAAAGAGCTTGGACACCATTTTCGAGGAAATAATCAAAGAGAACTGCCTAGACATTCTGGAAACAGAGGGTAAAACAGACATTGAAAAAATTCATCAATCACCTACTGAAAGGGACCCTAAAATCAAAATGCTAAGAAATATAGTGGCCAAGTTCAAGAACCATCAGACAAAGGAAAAGATATTGGAAGCTGCTAGAAAAAAGCAATTCAGATATGGAGGATCCACAATAAGGATAAACCAGGATCTAGCAGCATCCACATTAAAAGAACGCAGGGCCTGGAACATGATATTCCGAAAGGCTAAGGAACTTGGTATGCAGCCAAGAATAACTTACCCAGCAAGAATGAGCATCGTTTTCCAGGGAAGAAGATGGACATTTAACGAAATAAATGAATTCCATCTATTTTTTTTTTTTTTTTTTTTTTTTTTTTTTTTTTTTGAATTCCATCTATTTTTGATGAAAAAACCAGACCTACATAAAAGGTTTGATCTTCAAATACAGAACTCAAGAGACTTCTAAAAAGGTAAAAAGAAATCTTGAGAGCTATACTTCGGTCAAAAAAAATATATAAAGAACATATGTACAATTTGTCTTAGAAACTAGAGGTGGAAAGGAAATTATATCATAAAAAAGTGTAAAGTGGTGGTACTACATCTGATGAAGAGGCAAAGGTAACCTATTATATCTGAGAGAAAGAAAGGAGGGAGATGAACATAGTGTGTATCAATAGACATATTTGATTTATGGTGAAACTTCTTTCACTTCTTTGAAAAGTGAAAGGGAAGGAGTAAGCTAAAGGGAAGGGAATACAGAAATTTTGAGGAAAAGGGGTAAAATAAGGGGAGGATCTTTAAGGTGGGGGAGGGATCCTAAAAAGGGAGGGCTGTGAAAAGCAAGTGGTGTTCACCAGTTTAATACTGGGTAGGGGGGTAAGAGGGAAGGAAAGGGGAAAAGCATAAGCAGGGGTTAATAGGATGGCAAGCAATATAGAATTAGTCCTTCTAACCATAAATGTGAATGGGGCAAACTGCCTCATAAAGAGGAAGCATTTAACAGACTGGATTAAAAGTCAGAATCATACTATATGTTGTTTACAGGAAACAAACCTGAAACAGGGTGAGACATTCAAACTAAAAGTAAAAGGGTGGAGCAGAATCTATTATGCTTCAGGCAAAACTAAAAAAGCAGGAGTAGCCATCCTCATCTCAGATCAAGCAAAAACAAAAATTGATCTAATTAAAAGAGATAAGGAAGGGCATTATATCCTGCTAAAGGGCAGCATAAATAATGAAGCAGTATCAATATTAAACATATATGCACCAAGTGGTGCAGCATCTAAATTCTTAAAAGAGGAATTAAGAGAGCTGCAAGAAGAAATAGATAGCAAAACTATAATAGTGGGAGATCTCAACCTTGCACTCTCAAAATTAGATAAATCAAACCACAAAATAAATAAAAAAGAACTCAAAGAGGTAAATAGAATACTAGAAAAGTTTGATATGATAGATCTTTGGCTAAAGCTAAATGGAGACAGAAAGGAATATACTTTCTTCTCAGCAGTTCATTTAACCTATACAAAAATTGATCATATACTAGGGCATAAAAACCTCAAAATCAAATGCAGTAAAGCAGAAATAGTAAATGCATCCTTTTCAGACCATAATGCAACCAAAATTACATTTAATAAAAAGCCAGGGGAAAATAGACCAAAAAATAATTGGAAACTAAATAATCTTATACTAAAGAATGATTGGGTAAAACAGCAAATCATAGACATAATTAATAACTTCACCCAAGAAAATGACAATAATGAGACATCATACCAAAATGTGTGGGAAACAGCTAAAGCAGTAATAAGGGGAAGTTTTATATCTCTACAGGCCTACTTGCATAAAATAGAGAAAGAGAGGGCCAACAAATTGGGCTTACAACTAAAATTCCTAGAAAAGGAACAAATTAAAAACCCCCAGACAAACACAAAACTTGAAATTCAAAAAATAAAAGGTGAGATTAATAAAATTGAAAGTAAAAAAACTATTGAATTAATTAATAAAACTAAGAGTTGGTTTTATGAAAAAAACAACAAAATAGACAAACCCTTAGTAAACCTGATTAAAAAAAGGAAAGAGAAAAAGCAAATTGTTAGTCTTGAAAATGAAAAGGGTGAACTCACCACTAATGAAGAGGAAATTAGAACAATAGTTAGGAGCTACTTTGCTCAACTTTATGCCGATAAATTCGATAACTTAAATGAAATGGAATAATACCTTCAAAAATATAACTTGCCCAGATTAACAGAGGAAGAAGTAAGTAGTCTAAATAGTCTCATCTCAGAAAAAGAAATAGACCAAGCTATTAACCAACTTCCTAAGAAAAATTCCCCAGGACCAGATGGATTTACAGGTGAATTCTACCAAACATTTAAAGAACAACTAACTCCAAAGCTATGTAAAATATTTGAAAAAATAGGGATTGAAGGAGTCCTACCAAATTCCTTCTATGACATAGACATGGTACTGATACCTAAACCAGGTAGATTGAAAACTGAGAAAGAAAACTATAGACCAATTTCCTTAATGAATATTGATGCTAAAATCTTAAATAAGATATTAGCAAATAGACTTCAGAAAATCATCCCCAGGATAATATACTATAACCAAGTGGGATTTATACCAGGAATGCAGGGCTGGTTTAATATTAGGAAAACTATTAGTATAATTGACCATATTAATAATCAAACTAATAAAAACCATATGATCATCTCAATAGATGCAGAAAAAGCATTTGATAAAATCCAACATCCATTCCTACTACAAACGCTTGAGAGTATAGGAATAAATGGACTCTTCCTTAAAATAATAAGGAACATATATTTAAAACCTTCAGTAAACATCATATGTAATGGTGATAAACTAGAACACTTCCCTGTAAGATCAGGAGTGAAACAAGGTTGCCCACTATCACCATTACTATTCAATATAGTACTAGAAACTCTAGCCTCAGCAATAAGAGCCGAGAAAGAGATTCAAGGAATTAGAGTAGGAAATGAAGAAATCAAATTATCACTTTTCACAGATGACATGATGGTATACTTAGAGAACCCCAAAGACTCTGCTAAAAAGCTATTAAAAATAATTCAGAATTTTAGCAAAGTTGCAGGATACAAAATAAATCCACATAAATCCTCAGCATTTTTATACATTACCAACACAATCCAACAGCAAGAGATAAAAAGAGAAATTCCATTCAAAATAACAGTCGATAGTATAAAATATTTGGGAATATATCTACCAAAGGAGAGTCAGGAATTATATGAGCAAAATTACAAAACACTTGCCACAAAAATAAAGTCAGATTTAAATAATTGGAAAGACACTCAGTGTTCTTGGCCGAGCGAATATAATAAAGATGACAATACTTCCCAAACTAACATATTTATTTAGTGCTATACCAATCAGACTCCGAAGAAACTATTTTAATGACCTAGAAAAAATAACAACAAAATTCATATGGAAGAATAAAACGTCGAGAATTGCAAGGGAACTAATGAAAAAAAAGTCAGAGGAAGGTGGTCTAAGTGTACCTGATTTAAAGCTATATTATAAAGCAACAGTCACCAAAACCATTTGGTATTGGCTAAGAAATAGACTAGTTGATCAGTAGCATAGGTTAGGTTCACAGGGCAAGATAGTGAATAAAAAGAGCAATCTAATCTTTGACAAACCCAAAGATCCCAAATTTTGGGATAAGAATTCATTATTTGACAAAAACTGGTGGGAAAACTGGAAATTAGTATGGCAGAAACTAGGCATGGACGCACATTTAATACCACATACTAAGATTAGATCAAAATGGGTCCAAGATTTAGGCATAAAGAACGAAATCATAAATAAATTGGAGGAACATGGGATGGTTTACCTCTCAGACGTGTGGAGGAGGAAGGAGTTTGTGTCCAAGGGAGAACTAGAGACCATTATTGATCACAAAATAGAAAATTTTGATTACACCAAATTGAAAAGTTTCTGCACAAACAAAACTAATGCAAACAAGATTAGAAGGGAAGTAACAAATTGGGAAAACATTTTTACAGTTAAAGGTTCTGATAAAGGTCTCATTTCCAAAATATACAGAGAAATGACTTTAATTTATAAGAAATCAAGCCATTCTCCAATTGATAAATGGTCAAAGGATATGAACAGACAATTTTCAGATGATGAAATTAAAACTATTTCCACTCATATGAAAGAGTGTTCCAAATCACTATTGATCAGATAAATGCAAATTAAGACAACTCTGAGGTATCATTACACACCTGTCAGATTGGCTAAGGTGACAGGAACAAATAACGATGAATGTTGGAGGGGCTGTGGGAAAACTGGGACACTGATGCATTGTTGGTGGAGTTGTGAAAGAATCTGGCCATTTTGGAGAGTAATCTGGAATTATGCCCAAAAAGTTATCAAAATGTGCATACCCTTTGACCCAGCCATACTACTACTGGGCTTATATCCCAAAGAAATACTAAAGAAGGAAAAGGGACCTGTATGTGCCAAAATGTTTGTGGCAGCCCTTTTCATAGTGGCTAGAAGCTGGAAGATGAATGGATGTCCATCAATTGGAGAATGGTTGGGTAAATTATGGTATATGAATGTTATGGAATATTATTGTTCTATAAGAAATGACCAACAGGAGAAATACAGAGAGGCTTGGAGAGACTTACATCAATGGATGCTAAGTGAAACGAGCAGAACCAGAAGATCATTATACACTTCAACAATGATACTGTACGATGATGTAAGCTGATGGAAGTGGATATCTTCAACATAGAGAAGAGCTAATCCAATTCCAATTGATTAATGTTGGACAGAATTAGCTACATCCAGAAAAGGAACACTGGGAAATGAGTGTAAACTGTTATTTTTACCTTCTGAATCCAATTTTTCCTGTGCAACAAAAAATTCGGTTCTACACACATACATTGTATCTAGAATATACTGTAATATATTTAACATATATAAGACTGTCTGCCATCTGGGGGAGGGGGTTGGGTGAGGAAGGGAAAAAAATCTGAATAGAAGTAAGTGCAAGGGATAATGTTGTAAAAAATTACCCATGCATATGTACTGTCAAAAAAAAAGTTATAATTATAAAATAAAATAAAAATTAAACTATAAAAAAAATTTAAAAATACTCTGAAAAAAAAATAAAATAAGATTGTGAAAGAAAAAAAAAAAAGCTAAAAAAGGGATCTAGAATCTTAAAGAGCAAAATGATTCCTTGAGAACTAGAATTGGACAAAGGCAAGCCAACAAGGTTATAAGACTAAAAAATAATAAAAAAAAAATATAAAGAATGAAAAAATGGAGAGAATGTAAGACACTTCATAAGAAAAACAACAAATCAGGATGACAGTTCAAGAAGAGAAAATATAAGAATAACTAATATATTTGGGGAAAAAAAAAGAATCCTGATATAATAATAGAAGAAATAATTGAATAAAATAAAAAAATAGTATTAAAAAAAGAAGGGAAAGTAAAATAGAAAAAAATTATACAAGACCTAAATGCAGTTATACTAAAAGACCACAAGTATTGTAATATTTTATATATTGAGTGTATATATTTAAATATATGTGTCTATTTATAAGTATATTTATGAATATATGTATATGTAAAATAAATATATCAGTGATTAATTGTGCCCTTGGGGAAGTAGGAGGTAGTAGAAGGAAAAGAAGAAAAAAAATTTAAAAAGTAAAAGGTACACATCAGAGAACAAAAGACAAATTACAAGAAAACAAAGACGGACTTCCCTTAACACAATATATAATATTTATTTATTACATAGGCTTTCTTGAAATGGAAATTTATTGTCTCATATATGGGAATGTTTTTTCCTCACCTTTTCAATTCTTTCTTTTTCTATTTTGTATTTAATATTTTTTACATATGTATTATTTTATTTTATTATCTACTATTTTTCTTCTTTTTATTATAGCTTTTTATTTTTATTGACATATGCATGTAATTTTTCAACACTGACCCTTACAAACACTTCTGTTCCAACTTTTTTCCTTCCTTCCCTCCACCCCCTCCCCTACATGGCAGGAAGTCTCATACATGTTAAACATGTTAAAGTATATCTTAATGTATTTAAATTTTAAAAAAATTAAAAAAGATTATCTGAATATTTCAGCTTACCTAAAAGATGACTATGGATGGGCTAGATAAATTTAAAAGAATATAGAGTCTTTGAAACAAGGGAAATAATGACAATACATAGATAGGAAGTATGGTGATGGTCAAAGATATTAAAACTTTTCTTAAAATTCAGGTTTCAGGAAATCATCAACCATGATACTTTTCATTAATTTGTACTTTTCAGACATCACTTTATCACTACTTATGTTGACACCCTATAAAAACTTTTACTCTGGGGTTACAGTCTGATTAGTGACTTTATTTTTCAGAACACTGAGGAAAACTCTAGTTCATCTCTTACTTTCTGTCTATTGTCTATTCACCAAATGCCTTACTGCCTTGTGGTATGCCTTTGTCCTATTTGCTCTCCATTTCTGTCCTTTTCCAGTTTTGGATTCATGAACCACAATCAAATTGACTTGGCCATTGTTCTTGAATGGAATGGGTCAACTCATTACCTGTAATTCTTTTCACTACCATATAACTTGTCTGACCAAAGTGACCCTTTTTGAAAACTACTCATTTGGTATGATTTCTCTCCTATTATAATATGTTTATTGAGAGCAAGGCCTCTTTACTTTTATATCTGTATCCTCAGAACCTAATAGACTTACTTAATATTTTTAAAATAAGTTTTGAAGAAAGAATTCATAAAACTTATTATTTTTCGACCGATCTTTGATCTATTTTATCTTCTAATCCCAAACTGCATTTTCCAAGGTAGTTTTCATTTGCAAGTATTTTTTTTTCCATTGAAATAACTGAACATTAGAACTCCATCTCAATTAGAAGTATCTTTTCAAGTTGTTCATAGAATTTATTTATAAAATTCATTCTCTGCAATAAAGGGCATTGCATATACTATAGTTCATGATGGTCTATTAGTGCTCATTGTTGGCACTACAAGACAAAATGATATTCCTCAAGACCCTCTGGAAACATAATGACAATATTTCTGCCAAATTTTCCATTAATTTCTTCAAAGAAAACTTGTGAGCCATCCATCCACTATATTTAGCTTCAACTTTTTATTAATTTTATAATTATAAAAATTTTGACAGTATATATGCATGACTAATTATTTTATAACAATATCCCTTGTATTCATTTTTGCAAATTTTCCCCTCGTTCCCTCTACTCCCTCCCCTAGATGACAGGCAATCCCATACATTTTACATGTGTTACAGTATAACCTAGATACAATATATGTGTGTAAATCCAATTTTCTTGTTGTATGTTAAGTATTGGATTCCGAAGGTATAAGTAACCTGGGTAGATAGACAGTAGTGCTAATATTTTACATTCAATTCCCAGTATTCCTTCTCTGGGTGTAGTTGTTTCTGTCCATCATTAATCAGCTTGAAGTGAGTTGGATCTTCATTATGTTGAAGATATCCACTTCCATCAGAATACGTCCTCATACAGTATTGTTGTTGAAGTATATAGTGATCTGGTTCTGCTCATTTCACTCAGCATCAGTTCATGCAAGTCTCTTCAAACCTTTCTGAATTCATCCTGCTGGTCATTTCTTACAGAGCAATAATATTCCATAACCTTCATATACCATAATTTACCCAACCATTCTCCAATTGATGGACATCCATTCATCTTCCAGTTTCTAGCCACTATGAAAAGAGCTGCCACAAACATTTTGGCACACACAGGTCCCTTTCCCCTCTTCAGTATTTCTTTGAGATATAAGCCCAGTAGTAGCACTGCTGGATCAAAGGGTATGCACAGTTTGATAACTTTTTGGGCATAGTTCCAGATTGCTCTCCAGAATGGCCAGATTCTTTCACAACACCACCAACAATGTATTAGTGTCCCAGTTTTCCCACATCCCCTCCAACATTCATCATTATTTGTTCCTGTCATCTTAGCCAATCTGACAGGTGTGTAGTCATATCTCAGAGTTGTCTTAATTTGCATTTCTCTGATCAGTAGTGATTTGGAACACTCTTTCATATGAGTGGATCTAGTTTCAATTTCATTATCTGAGAATTGTCTGTTCATATCCTTTGACCATTTATCAATTGGAGAATGGCTTAATTTCTTATAAATTAGGATCAATTCTCTATATATTTTGGAAATGAGACCTTTATCAGAACCTTTAACTATAAAATGATTTTCCCAATTTGTTATTTCCCTTCTAATCTTGTTTGCATTAATGTTGTTTATACTGAAAATTTTTAGTTTGATGTAATCGAAATCTTCTATTTTGTAATCAATAATGAACTCTAGTTCTCCTCTAGTCATAAATTCCTTCCTCCTCCACAAGTCTGAGAGGTAGATTATCCTCTCTTCCTCTAATCTATTTATTATCTCCCTCTTTATGCCTAAATCATGGACCCATTTTGATCTTATCTTGGCATATGGTGCTACGTGTGGATCCATATCTAATTTCTGCCATGCTAATTTCCAGTTTTCCCAACAGTTTTTTTTTCAAATAATAAATTTTTATCCCTAATGTTGGTATCTTTGGGTTTATCAAACACTAGATTGCTATAGTTGTACCCTTTTTTGTTCTTTGTACCTAATCTGTTCCACTGATTGACTGGTCTATTTCTTAGCCAATACCAAATGGTTTTGGTGACTGCTGCTATATAATATAGTTTAGATCAAGTATACCTAGACTACCTTCATCTGACTTTTTTTTCATTAATTCCCTTGAAATTCTCGAACTTTTATTCTTCCATATGAACTTTGTTGTAATTTTTTCTAGGTCATTAAAATAGTTTCTTGGGAGTCTGATTGGTATAGCACTAAATAAATAGATTAGTGTGGGGAATACTGTCATCTTTATTATATTTGCTCGGCCTATCCACAAGCACTGGATGTCTTTCCAATTATTTAAATCTGACTTTATTTTTGTGGCAAGTGCCTTGTAATTTTGCTCATATAATTCCTGACTTTTCTTTGGTAGATTTATTCCCAAATATTTTATGCTCTTGACATTTGTTTGGAATAGAATTTCTCTTTGTATCTCTTGCTGTTGCAATTTGTTGGTGATGTATAAAAATGCTGAGGATTTATGTGGATTTATTTTGTACCCAGCAACTTTGCTAAAGTTGTGAATTATTTCTCATAACTTTTTATTAGAATCTCGGGTTTTCTAAGTATACCATGATATCATCTGCAAAGAGTGACAGTTTGATTTCCTCATTATCTACTCTTATTCCTTTAATCTCTTTCTTTACTCTTATTCCTGAGGCTAGCATCTCTAATACAATATTGAATAGTAATGGTGACAATGGACAACCTTGTTTCACTCCTGATCTTACTGGGAAAGGTTCCAGTTTATCTCCATTACATATTATGCTTAGTGACGGTCTTAAATATATTCTCCTGACTATTCTAAGGAATAGTACATTTTTAATAGGAATGGATGTTGGATTTTGTCAAATGCTTTTTCTGCATCTATTGAGATGATCATATGGTTTTTATTAATTTGATTATTAATATGGTCAATTATACTAATAGTTTTCCTAATATTAAACCAGCCTTGCATTCCTGGTATAAATCCTATTTGATTATAATGTATTATCCTGGGGATGATTTTCTGAAGTCTTTTAGCTAATATCTTATTTAAGATTTTAGCATCAATATTCATTAAGGAAATTGGTCTATAGTTTTCTTTCTCAGTTTTCGATCTACCTGGTTTAGGTATCAGTACCATGTCTGGGTCATAAAAGGAGTTTGGTAGGACTCCTTCATCCCCTATTTCTTAAAATAGTTTATATAACATTGGGGATAGTTGTTCTTTAATTGTTTGGTAGAATTCATATGTTATTCCATCTGGTCCTGGGGATTTTATCTTGGGGAGTTGATTAATAGCTTTTTTTATTTCTTTTTCTAAAATGGGACTATTTAAGCAATTTACTTACTCCTCTGTTAATCTAAGAAGCCTATATTTTTTGAGGTAGTCATCCATTTCACTTAAGTTATCCAATTGTCATAAAATTGGGCAAAGTAAGTTCTTATTATTGTTCTAATTTCCTCTTCATTGGTAGAAAGAGCCCCCTTTTCATTTGTAAGACTAATAATTTGATTTTCCTCCTTCCTTTTTCTGATCAGATTTACCAAAGCTTTATCTATTTTATTGGCTTTTTTCATAAAACCTACTCTTGGTTTTATTTAGTAATTCAATAGTTTTTTTACTTGCAATATTATTGATTTCTCCTTTTAATTTTAATATTTCAAGTTTAGTTTTTAATTTGGTCTTTTTCTAGTTTTTTAAGTTACAGGCCCAATTCATTAAAATTCTCTTTCTCTATTTTGTTCAAATAAGCTTCTAAAGATATAAAATTTCCCCTTATTACCGCTTCAGCTGCATCCCACAAATTTTGGTATGATGTCTCATCAGTGTCATTATCTTGGGTGAAATTATTAATTGTTTCTACAATTTGCTGTTTCTCCCAATCATTCTTTAAGATTAGATTATCCAGTTTCCAATTACTTTTTGGTCTATTTACCCCTGACTTCTTATTGAATTTACTTTTTATTGCATTGTGATCTGAGTAGAAGGCATTTAATATTTCTGCCTTCCTGCATTTGATTTTGAGATCTTTATGTCCTAATACATGATTAATTTTTGTATAGGTTCCATGAACTGCTGAGAAGAAAGTATACTCCTTTCTATCACCATTCAGTTTTCTCCAAAGATCTATCATAGCTAGTTTTCCTAATGTTCTATTTACCTTTTTCATTTCTTTCTTATTTGTTTTGTGGTTTGATTTATCTAATTCTGAGAATGCAAGGTTGAGTTCTCCCACTATTATAGTTTTGCTGTCTATTTCTTCTTGCAACTGTCTTAACTTTTCCTTTAGGAAGATAGATGCTATACAACTTGGTGCATATATGTTTAGTATTGATATGGGTTCCTTGTCTATGCTACCTTTTAGCAGCATATAATTTCCTTCCTTATCTCTTTTAATTAGATCAATTTCTGTTTTTGCTTGATCTGAGATAAGGATGGCAACCCCTGCTTTTTTGGCTTTACCTGAAGCATAATACATTCTGTTCCAACCTTTTACCTTTAGTCTGTATGTATCTCCCTGCTTTAAGTGTGTTTCCTGTAAACAACATATTGTAGTGCTCTGAGTTTTGATCCATTCTGCTATCTGCCTCCATTTAATGGGAAAGTTCATCCCATTCACATTTACAGTTAAAATTACTAATTCTGTATTTCCTGCCATCATATTATCCCCAGATTATGCTTTTTTTTCCCCTTGACCCCCTGAATCTCTTCCCCAATATTTAATTTAGACCCCACTTGTGATGCACAGCCCTCCCTTTTTAGTATCCCTTACCCCTCCTTTTAAGTCCCTTCTCCTTTCTTGTACCTTTACTTTATTCCCCTTTTCTATTTCCCTTTTCCTCTCCCCCCCTTTTAATGAGGTGAGAGAGGATTTTCTGAAAAACAAATATGTCAATTATTTACTCTTTGACCCTACTCTGATGAGAGTAAGATTCACACAATATTTCTCCCCCTCTCTAAATTCCCTCAGATGTGGTAGATTTTCTGCATCTCTTCCCAGGATGTAGTTTCCCTCTTTTTATCACTCCTTCCCCTTTTTCTGATATTATCCCCTTCCCTTTTTTTATATTATATCAGTAAAATCAAATTATCCATGCGTACTTTCTGTATATCCTCAACAGAGATAGTTCTCAAAAGTTCTTTTTACCTCTTTCTTCTTTGCTTCAGTCTTGTGCATGTAGATCAAATTTTTTGGTTAAGTCTGTTTTTTTTTTTTTTTTTTTTTTCTTAAAAACAAATGGAATTCCTCTGTTTCATTAAATGACCATCTTTTTCCATGGAAGAAAATGCTAAACTTAGCTGGGTAGTTTTTTCTTGGTTGCAATCTTTGTTCTTTTGCCTTTTGGAATATCAGGTTCTAGGCCCTTTGATCCTTTAATGAGGAGGCAACCAGATCTTGAGGACCCTTATTGTGTCCCCTTGATATTTTAATTGCTTTTTCCTTGCTGCTTGCAATGTTTTTTCTTTAGTATGGTAGTTCTCCAGCTTAGCCACAATGTTCTGTGGAGTTCTTTTTTTAGGGTCTTTTTCAGAAGGTTTTTGATGAATTCTTTCAATGTCTATTTTCCCTTCTGTTTCTATTATCTCTGGACAGTTCTCTTTGATGATTTCCTGTAAAATAGAATCTAGTCTCTTTTTTTGATCATAGCTTTTGGGAAGTTCAATGATCCTCAGATTATCTCTCCTAGATCTATTTTCCAGGTCTATAGATTTCCCTAGTAAGTATTTGAAGTTATTCTCCAGCTTTTTATTTTTATTTATTTATTTATTTTTTGTTTGACTGGTTTTTGGTTTCTCAATGAATCATTCATTTCTGTTTGTTAAGTCCTGATTTTTAATGAGTTATTTTCTTCATTCACATTTTTTAGTTCTTTTTGTATGTGCCCAATTGAGTTTTTAAATGAATTATTTTGCTCTGTTGAATTTTTTTCCATTTCACTAATTTTTTTAGTGAGTTATTTTCTTTTTTCAATTCAGAAATCCTACTTTCTTGAGACTTTTTTTATCTTTTCCAATTCAGAAATCCTACTTTCTTGAGAATTTTTTATCTTTTCCAATTCAGAAATCCTACTTTCCTGTGATTTTTTAACCTTTTCTAATTCACAAATTTTGTTTCCCTGTACCTTCTATGAATTCTTCACTTTTTCCAACTCAAATTTTAGGATGTTGTTATTTTCTATCATAGCTTCTCTTTCCTTTCCCCATTTTTCTTCAAACTCTCTTAACTTTTTAATAGTCTCTTCTAGGAGAGAGTTATATGATGGGGGGCAGGTATCATTCCCCTTTAGATTGTTATCTGTAGACTCTCTGCTGTTAGCTTCTTCAGGGTTGGATACCAGCTCTTTCTCTGTGTAGAAGATGTCAATTGTTCTCTTCAGCTTTTTACTCATTGTTAAAAATCTGTTATTATATATATATATATATTTTTTTTTTTGTTTTGTTTTGTTTTGTTTTGCTGATTGTCCTTATGCCCATTAATGCCTTCCCTCAAAAATGATCTTCCATCTGCTCTGTCTATATTTTGCATAGTCATAATTACTTGCATGTTCTTTTGCCATTAGAATATGAGATTCTTGAAGGAATCATGCTTTTTATTTCTTTGTATCCCTAGTACCTAGCAAAATATAATTGGTTAACTATTGCTTACCAAGTGGCTCAATACAAATATTTTTCTGGTGATAAAAAGGGGCTATCATCATTATTTTGCATGCAAAATGTGTTTAAAAAAAAACATTATCCAAGACATTTGATAACAAATAGAGTTTGGCTGACCAGTAATAAGATAGCTATATTCATATATATTCATAATCCTCAGATGCTAGTTCCCCAATGGAGGATTTAGGAGGAAACATGGTCAAGAATTAAATCAGATGAGAAGACATATTGGGTTTGTTAATTTATATTAATGGAAAGAATTTTCTTAGTGATAGAAACTCAGATCTATTCAAATGCCAAAGAACTTAAATAATAGGTACATGTTGGCTTTCAATAGTTTCTGAAGTCATTCATCCTTTGTTTTATTTTTAAACTTTTCTGCTATATTATGTAAAAAGGCAAGGGGGGGAAATTCTGGTAAAAATACAAATCTTCCAAAAAGTTCCAATGCTCAATTTTATATTTGAAAAATTGCCTAGACACTGCCTTTCAAATTAGATTTTTGGTAAGACATTCTGCATTAATAATTATGTACATTGAATTTATACTTTTTACATTAAACAATTAACTTACAAGTAAAAAATATTTCTTCCATAAAAACATCATCATATCGTATTGGTCTATACTAGTATATTACACTATGCTAATTTATAATTTTCAAAGAGAACTGTTGTTGTTGTTATATAGTTTCAGTCATGTCTGATTCCTTGTGACCCCACTTGGGACTTTTTCAGCAAAGATACTGAGATGGTTTGCCATTTCCTTTTCCTGTTCATTTTATAGATGAGGAACTGAGGCAAATTGAATTATGTAACTTGCCTAGAGTCACACAGCTAGTAAGTGATTGAGGCCAGAATTGAACTCAGATGTTCCTGACTTCATGGCTATCACTCTATACATTTTGCTGCCTAGATGTGCCTACAAATAATGACAATTATAAAATATTCTTTAGTACTTAAGTAAGATTATTAGTTATAGGAAGCAAAGAACTAAAGAAAATATATGCAATTCAATGCATATTTATTGACAACCTATTACATCCATGGCAGTCGTCAGAGGGATGAATGTACAGATAATTACTAGGAAGAGGGACAATCACATTTTCCATTTCTTAAGATAGTTTGCATCTGATTTGTGCTTAAAAAAAAAAAAAAACAGCAACCTACAAATGATAAAAATACTATTACTTAGCCAATTGAGATCTATTGATATGTAAAATCATAACTTTAGAGCTTAAAGGATGTTTAAATTTACACACCCTCCTAATTTTAGTGATGAGACACATAATGGGGAAATTATTTAAGTTCTGAGGTATGATTTGAATCCAATTCAGCCAACTTCAGTTCTCTTTCTACTGCATTGCACTGTCATCATTTTCTTTCACATCATATCACTTTACTCTGCTTCCTATAATAACATGGAAATCATTTGGATTTAGAAGACAAATGCCTAAATCCCCTCAACATATGAAAGCAAGAAATAGAAAAGAATCCAACTTCTCAAAAACCTCCAACACCACTCAAGAATAAGTTTAAAATGCTTCTTAGAAATAATATGAATAATTTCAAAATTGGCCTAGGCCAGAAGAGGTTCAATAAAAAAGACAAAAGATAGAATAAATATCACTTCATATAGGGAAAAGATAGGACAACAAGAAAGTAAACAAGCAACAACAACAATATAAATCTCTAATACAATGATCAGATCTATGGATTAGAAGATATTAAAGAGAAAAAAACAGATAAAAATAACAAATTAACTTCAACAACTGTCCAAAAAATTGAAATGATTTTTAAGAAATAAGTTAAATTATGCAAAACCTGAATGATGTCAAAGAAAGACCTGCAACCTGGATCCATCTTGTATTGGTAAAGCAAAATCTATTATTAGCAATAGTGGATGACAAACTGACAAAAAAATCAACATCAACAACAAAAAACATGTAGTCTTACATTCCAGTTTCTCATTAATCTGTTCATCTTCATTTATGGAGATTTCTGGGCTCCTCAGGTCCCCACAGAAATGAAAGGTGATGC
The DNA here is from genome assembly GCF_048593235.1 of Sminthopsis crassicaudata. Taxonomy (NCBI): domain Eukaryota; kingdom Metazoa; phylum Chordata; class Mammalia; order Dasyuromorphia; family Dasyuridae; genus Sminthopsis; species Sminthopsis crassicaudata. The sequence continues at coordinate 156,626,274 of NC_133617.1, read as the reverse complement.
AGAAGCACCAGTTACATATCCAAATATAGAAAGGATACATGCTTTGATTATCACAGAGAAGACATATTACAATTAAGAAGAACTCTTAGGAGTTATTTAGGGTCAAAGATTTAAATGACTCATTCAAGTTCACAAAACTAATTAATTATCAGACTTGAAATTTCAACCTATCTTCAAGTTTAACACTTTATACATTATGTCATACTATCAAATAGTTAATCAAACCCACAAATGTTAGATTCTTACTAAGTGCTAATGAGATAATGAGATATTAGGTTCTTACTAAGTGCTAAGTCAGTACTTAACAACTCTAGTTCCGGCCTTTCCTGGGGAAGAGCTTGCATGCTTAGAAGGAGCAAGCTCATTGGTTGAAGTACTTCTTCCCAGAAGCCTTTGCATTATCCCATGCCCATTCTCTGGGAGGATAAAAGAGGGCAGCACTCCAGAGATAGGGAGTCTCTACTCTAGACCAGACTTAAGGCTGATCTCTGCAGGAAGGGAAGTTGGCTCTTTACTGGAAGAAGAATCTCTCCAAGAGATTTGAGTTGACACAGCAGATCTCCTCCCAAAGAGCGATCAGCAGCTTCTGGAGACAACAGCACGTTACACACAAACCCATTTTTTTTTTTTTTTTTAACAACACCAATAAACCACCTGACCTAAAGAGAGGTGGTGTAGAGAAATAGTTCAGGGATATTTATCATTTGGGAATTAAGTTACTAAAGTATATATATATATATATATATATATATATATATATATATATATATATATATATATATATATATATATATATATGAAATCATAGAATCACTTGTTTGACAAATGAAAAAATTTTAGTAGAAATATAAGTTTAAAAATAGAGACATATTAAATGTTCACAGGTAGCTTTATCTCTTTCAGTAAAAAATATAAATTTTCCCAAATTGATCATTAGTTATAGAACATTAAAAAATTACAAGACAGTTTATATATTAAAGTTTTTTGGTTTGGGGTTTATTTTTATGCTTTTTTGTTTTTTTCTGACTAGGCAATTGGTATTAAATGACTTTCCCAAGGTCACACAGCTAGGAATTGTTAAGTGTCTGAGGCCAGATTAGATTTCAAGTCCCTCTGACTCCAGGTCTGGTGCTCTATTCACTGCTTCATCTAGCTGTCCCAGTTTATAAAATAGAGAAGAGAAAGCAAAATCAAAAGATCAGCACAGGTGAATATTAATCAACAAGTACTTAAAGACAGCAACAAATTAAAATTATTTTCTCATTGTTAAAGAGCTCCTACTAGATTATCCAATAATAGGGAACTTTTTCACTGAAGTGAGAAAACACTTTGCATTTGGAATTAACTTTCAATAGTAAGTCATCCTATGCTCATGTAGCAGTAAATTTAGTTGCAGTTTTGAACAGCCTAGTGGTAATTGAATCTATTATATTATTCACCAACCTTTAAACTTCAAAGCTAATATTGAAATCTGGTAAAATTAAATGATCACAGTTGTGAAATCACATAATTAAACAATTTTAGATCTTGAAATGTCCATAAAAAAATCATCCAATTGGAATTCTTTTTAAAAAATGACAAAATTAAAACCCAAAAGAGACAATAACTTTCCCAAATTCATATAGCTAGATAATGACAGAGTATAAACCCAAACCTGTCCGTTCTTGCCCTCAAGAGGATGGAGCTTAAGCACACTGGTGATTAGGAGCAATCAATCCTAGTGGGGAAAAAAGATGCCTATGGGAGAAAGGATATGGTCTAATCAGAGAACTGAAAGGGTAAACAATGTCACAACACAGCTGACAACAGGAAGGTTTTACTGGCAAAAGCATTCAGGATAGGTATTATAGAGATGGAAGAATTTAGGGGATTTTTGAAAAATGAGGGTAGGAATTCAATATATGAAGAAGAAGATAGGGTGCTTACCATGCACTAGAAGAAAAAAAAAAAAAAAAGATAAAAGCATGGCACTTAGAAAGTGTCAGTATCAACAAGGAATAACATGTGCTAACTTTAAAAGATATTATAGGCACAAAAAGGGAGGGTGGAACTGAACTGTTCAAGATTCAAATCCCAAACAAAGGAGTCTGAACTTGACTTCTTAGGGATCTACTGAAGATTAATGAGCAAAAAGGCGACATAACCAATACATGCCCTTTGATCTTTCATACTTTATCTTCAGAAATAGTAGTATGTTCAGTAATTTAATATGGGTAATGCATAGCATCAAACAATAGATACTTGAGTTGGAAGAGATTTTAAGGTTCACTTAATCTAATCTCATAAATTTATAGGTGAGACAAGTAAAGCATAAAGATAATTAAAAACCTTATCTATAGTTAAAAATAAGAGTTATATCTTAACTCTAGGATCAAAATTTTATTTTGTTAGACTGGCCATATTGGTGGAAGACCACCTCAACTGAGTATTCCTTTCAAATCAGGACCTGAGTTATTTGCTTTATTTTTTCCTTTTTAAAAAGCATTATGAATAAGAGGAAGTCCATTTAACAAATCAGCACAATGACTATTGGCTCTATAATCTCTAATCTTAATGAGTTTGAGTGACATACTTAAGGTCATATCACAAGTTTGAAAAAGGAGGAGTTGAATCTCTCTCTTATTGTATTTATTTTCCCTGAGGCAATTGTTACTCTTTATTGAAAAATATTAGCAAGCTAAGTAAGTCTAAGTCTAAACAAATTAAAACTGAAAACTAATAACCATGTTATAATCTATAGATACTTACGAACAAGATAAAGAAACATTTGAGGAAAAGAATTACTTGGAATTGAGAATACATAGAATCAGCATAATAATTCCTATGTTCAAGTTATTTCTTTTTTCTATTGGATAAGCCAAAGAGAAAGACAATATAAAATAATATTTTTTTCTTTCAAAGAGATATAGTCTAAATCGTCAACAAATCAGAAGTTAAAGACCTATATAGAGTGAATTAGATCTTTGGTCCTTAGAGAGAGAGATTTTTTTTCATAGAATTCCCACCAGTTTACAAAGCAAAAATCCCTATTGGTTTCCTAAGTAACTCTGTTTCAAAGTTCAAGTGCAATGGTTGTCATAACAAGAACAATTTGTCCTCGTTACCATTACCTAATTATTTTATACTAATATAGTTTCAAAAACATTCCATCTGTTGCCACAGTTTTGCTTTGATACATGGGTTATTTACTTGGGTAGAGTTCAAAAGGTAACTCTATCTCCTTAACTCAGAGAAAAAGGGAGTCAACAAACCAACATGATACAGTCAATGAAAAGCAGTTATGGTGGAATGAGTAACAACTTCAATTACCAGTGTTATTATCAAATATCTGCCAAGCATATATATACAAGCAGATTTCACTCATACACTATATTTGACAACTGTTTCCTAGCATTCAACATAGGAATATTTAGCCTTAATTTTTACCCTTAATTTTTTTAGTGGTGTGACAAGTTTATTTCAATATAATTGGTTTTCTTTGTGATTTAATTTTAGGTACTTAAAATTATTTCGATAAGAAGTTTACAATTTATACTGCCTCCAAATAATTTTAACAAAAAACATATATTTTGTGATCTAAAACAATCTATCACAAAGTGATTTCTTTATAATCTCCCCTCCCCCCCCATGGGATTCTTCAATTAATATAAAAAGATAGCATTTTTTTTTCAAAGAACTTTTTAAAAGGGGAATATAAGTCAATCGAAGGCTAAAATATATAAACAACAACAACAACAAAAACTTTTAAGTGGGTAAAATGGGAATAGAGTAAAGTATATACAAAGTGTTACCATATAAGAGACAGTGGCTTTCCATGCCTAGTCTACTTTGATAGAGAAAGCACATAAAGTAGATGGGATTGCAGATATCCCAGAATAAAAAGATAAAGAGCATATGGTAGAAAAAGCCTTCCAAAAATATCAATGAATATATAAGAAAATTAATGTTCTAATGGATTTTAGGTTGTGGAGTTGAATGAATCAAGTATGGTGTATATCTTTGATGGCCTAGGGCTATTCCTGGATATTTGAGTAGGGTTTTTAATAAGTATAGAAGTAATTTAGAACCATAGTTTTAGAGGTGGATGGAAGCATAGAGATTATTTAATCCAATCTGCTCACTTCATAGGCCCAAAAATTGGAAGAAGGAAAATAATAATTTGTACAAGGTCCCACAAATGGTTAATGTCAAGGCAGGCCTTGAATCCATAATTCTTAAGCTATCTCCTAATTCAATTAATCAGCAGAATTTATGAACAATTTCCTTTTTATCAGTAATGGTTAAATATCAAATAAAAAGTATTTAAAAATTAAACAAAAAAACTTTCTATTTCATTTCTTCATTTAAATACAATTTTTTTTTTTTAAGAAATAGTGTAGCAGTATAGAGAATTTTTTTTTTAAAATGCCAGTTAAGGAATTTTAATAATATTATTTAAGTAATAACCATGGAAGTGGTTACTTCCTTTACCTTATTAAACTCTTAAATGACTAAGTTGGAGGGATTCAACCTGTTAGCTTTTCCATGAAAAGATAATTATTAAACAGAAAATCAACGTTTTAGCAATTAAGTTTAATTAGTGATAATTAATAGCCTGAATGTATATAATCAGAAGTCATGTTTCTTGCAGATTATAAGGCATTTTTTTTTTAATGATTGGATCATCATCATTAAGGATAAATGTATGGAAGTATATATATCATGAAGATACTTGTGATTCTAATTGTGCACATGCTTATGGAGGGAAGAAACCTTTATGGTGAAGCTATCCTTCATTAATTGAAAATTATGTCCACTCATTTTATCTTGCTTGATTGATATTTATATATCTTAAATATTAAATATAATCTTAATAATTCTGTCTGGATTCCAAATTTTGCTATTTAAAATACATAATAAAACTGAAGCCACTGAGCAGTTATGCTAAAAAAAAAAAAAAAGGTCAAATTAAAAAATAACAATAAACAAACAACAAGAAATAAACTACTATTGAAGTGCTGAGTATATAAAAACAAAAATGAAAAAGATCTTGACCCAAAAAAAAATATACAAGCCAATAAGAGAATGAATTATTGGCCAAATTAAATATTGTTTTTGAAAATAAGGTGTCATCCATGTATTAGATCAAATATAGGACCAGTCTCAGTATGTGTAATTTAAATATAAGAAATTATAAGGCATATATTTATTAGGATTCTTACAATAAGTAAGTGCTAAGAAAGTGGAATTGAGGAGACAGTGATTAAATCTGGTTTAGCATTGATTTGATCCTACAACAAATAATCGTTTCTTAGTGATATAATGATTGATGTATACTCAGTATGGGGAATATAAGGAAGAGCTGTCAGAGTCAGAAAGGAGAAGCCCACTAGAAGCTCTGAGAGGCTGAGACAGATTCATTCCATCTTCTATCTTTATATTGCCTGGAGGTTGAAGCTGGAAAAGGTGAAAGCAGCATAAGCTAACAGGGCCCCAGGAAAAGAGACAAGACTGAAGGAAACAATAAAGGATTTGGACTTTAACTCCTAGCTGCATTTGGGGTGATTACACTGAATTGAAATGAAGGCTACCTTCAGAAACCACCCAAGAAACCTGCTCCCAGAGAACATTAAATTTTAGAGAAGAATATTACATGTATTTGTTTTAATTTCCATAATTCTGAATGGCTTTCTTTTAATTATTAAAAGTAGATGGACAGAGTTTTGGCTATTATTAGTAGTTAATAATCTTTATTAAAAACACCACAACTCATTAAATTCTTCTAAAATAGAAAAATCACTCTCCTATTAAATTTGTAATAATGTCATAGTCAATATTCCATAAAAAGTATCATGTAGAAGATGATTATTTAAAGAAAACATGAATAGTTGATTTACATTTTAATCTGTTTTCCTTAATTATTATCATTTATAAGGTATGATGCAAAAGATCCATCTAGGAAATCAATATTGAAGAAAGCAATCTTTGGCAAGAAAGATTTAGTAAGTGAGACCCAGAAATTTTATCTGTATCCCTGAAGTTTAAAAGATTTCTATGACTAACAAAATACCTTCCAATGTTACATTTTCATCATTGATTATGAACTATTAAAGAAGCAACAGACACAAAGCTCCGAGAGATATTTGAGGGAAAGAAACTGGATTAAATAAGAAAAATGTACAAACTTCCTACCTCTGAGAAAATCCTATACTTATGAGCTTATGAATTATGGAAAATGAAGTCTTTACTATTTCTAACAAGAATATACATTATCACAAAAGGATCATAGAAGAGTAAGTATGTATATTAAAGTGTGAGAGGAAAAAATATATGGACAAAGCAGAATAAGAAAAAAAAAAGTTTACCCAATTTTTGGTATAAGAATTCACTGACAAAAACTGTTGGGAAAATTGGAAATTAGTATGGCAGAAACTAGGCATTGACCCACACTTTACATTGTAACCAAGATAAGGTCAAAATGGATTCATGATCTAGGCATAAAGAATGAGATTATAAATAAATTAGAAGAACATAGGATAGTTTACCTCTCAGAACTGTGGAGGAGGAAGGAATTTGTGACCAAAGAAGAACTAGAGATCATTATTGATCACAAAATAGAAATTTTTGATGATATCAAATTGAAAAGGTTTTATACAAACAAAACTAATGCAAAAATCTTGCAGACAAGATTAGAAGGGAAGTAATAAACTGAAAAAACAGTTTTACAACCAAAGGTTCTGATAAAGGCCTCATTTTCACAATATATAGAGAATTGACTCTAATTTATGAGAATTCAAACAATTCTCCAATTGATAAATGGTGAAAGGATATGAACAGACAATTCTCAAAGAAACTGAAACAATTTCTAGCCATATGAAAAGATGCTCCAAGTCATTATTAATCAAAGAAATGCAAATTAAGACAACTCTGAGATACCACTACACACCTGTCAGATTGTCTAGAATGGCAGGGAAAGATAATGCAGAATGTTGGAGGGGATGTGGGAAAACTGGGACACTGATACATTGTTGGTGGAATTGTGAATACATCCAGCTATTCTGGAGAGCAGTTTGGAACTATGCTCAAAAAGTTATGAAACTCTGCATACCCTTTGATCCAGCAGTATTACTACTGGGCTTATATCCCAAAGAGATCTTAAAGAAGGGAAAGGGACCTGGATATGTAAGAATGTTTGTGGCAGCCTTCTTTGTAGTAGATACCAATCAATTGGAGAATGCTGAATAAATTGTGACATATGAATATTATGGAATATTATTATTCTGTAAGAAATGACCAGCAAGATAATTCCTCTGGCCTGGAGAGACTTACATGAACTGATGCTGAGTGAAATGAGCAGGACTAGGAGATAATTATATACTTCAACAACAATACTATATAATGATCAATCCTGATGGATATGGCTCTCTTCCACAATGAGATGAACCAAATTAGTTCCAATAGAGCAGTAATGAACTAAACTAGCTTCACCCAGAAAAATAACTCTGGGAGATGACTATGAACCACTACATAGAATTCCCAATCCCAATATTTTTGTCCATCTGCATTTTTTATTTCCTTCACAGGCTAATTTTACACTATTTCAAAGCCCAATTCTTTTGTACAGCAAAATAACTGTATGGGCATGTAAACATATATTATATTTAACTTATACTCTAATATTTTTAACATAGATTAGTTAACCTGCTATCTGGGGGAAGGGGTGGGGGGAAGGAGGGAAAAAGTTGGAACAAAAGGTTTTGCAATTGTCAATGCTGAAAAATTACCCATGCATATATCTTGTAAATAAAAAGCTATAATAAAAAAATAAAAAAATGAATTAATGATGCCTTGGCAATGAATAATATAATGTTAATGTTCACAATTAGCAGCAAATTCATAACAGTATCAATAATAACAAAAACAAAAGTTAATATCCCAGTAGACAATGAGCACCTTAAAATCAAAGACTATCTTTTGCCTTTGAATCCTCAGCATTTTTTCTAGTACTGGCATAAATTTGGAATTTACAAAATTTGTATTTATTGACACAATCTAGTTTTCAAGTCAGTATGCTGAATCTTATTTACCATTTCCTAGTCACAATCTCAAAAATCATAATTTCCATAGACATACTCAGTTCAAAATGTCTGTTTATTCAAACCTGATCTTTAAGGATGAATAACAGAAACTTTTCAGCCTGGCATTTAAGCCTTACATGGGAATCTAGCTCCTACTTTCTTTTCTAGTATTATTTTATACTATTATTATTTGGGAACTTTATAATTCATGGAAAATTGTCATCTATCTATTCCCCAAATCCCAATGTTCTCACTTTATCTATTTGTACAAGTTATTAATATTTACAATAATTCATTCCCTCATCATACCAAGTGAAGTTACAGAGATGAATTCAAATTCTGCTCTTGACATTTATTAAACTATGGAACTTGGGAAAGTTATAACCATTAAGCACCTCAAGTTCCTCATCTGTAAAAGGAAGGGATTGAAATTCCTGAAACCTAAGGTCAATTCTAATTCTAAATATATTTAGATCTAAAGTTAAGATTATTTTGTTGAAAACTTCATAGTCACATGCATATTATCATACTATAACCTGTGTGCATCAGCCTTTGGTGATGTGTGTATACATTCATGAATGTATATGTAGATATGCATGTATGTCTATATATACATATGTAAGCATATGTATATATCTGTATGCATGTATGTATTATGTATGATATCCCCAAATAAACTCCAACACATTTACTCAACTTAAAGTAAGAACAAAAAATTGGTTTCTTTATAGTATATGAAATCTAGTATAATTGAAAAATCATTGTCAAAGGCATAAAACCAGAAAAAGAAAACTGTGCAGGAATTTTGAGTAAAACTATGTTGTACATAAAGATTAAACTTTGGAATTCAGAGAGATAGATAAGCATTTAGATTTTTGAAAAAGACTTAATGTTTAAAAAAAATTTGACAATGATTTGGTTTTTTTAAATTATTTTTAACCCCAATAAAATAAACAATTATGAGGAAACAGGTTATCTTTGAGTAAACATTTTGGAATGAATATGTAAAAAGCCATTTTTGAAATATTATGTTCTAGGAACTCTGCTAGGAGTTACAGATACAACAGTGGATACATATGGGCAAATTAAAACTTGTTCTGAAGTAACCTATATTTTAATGAGGGCAGAAAACACATAAAAAGGAAACCAAAAAGGGAGAAGCACATAGAACATAGTAGCATGATTTGGAAATGTCTGCGAATCAACATGAAGGCTTGGTTCTGGCTAAGCTAAGATGAGAGATTACCAATAAGACCCCACAAACTCAAGAGAAGAATTCAGATTCTGGTGAGAAGGGATTAAGAGATGGTCAGAGTAAATTTGACAAGGCTTAAAAATGATCAGGTATTTTCATATGAATATAATCAATAGAAAATGAGCTTTTGAAGTCAAGACCTATATGACAGAACCTAGGCACCCACACTTAACACCACATACTAAGATATGATCAAAATGGGCCCATGATTTAGGAATAAAGAACGAGATCATAAATAAATTAGAGGAGCATAGGATAGTTTACCTCTCAGACTTGTGGAGGAGGAAGGAATTTGTGACCAGAGGAGAATTAGAGATCATTATTGATCACAAAATAGAAAATTTTGATTACACCAAATTAAAAAGCTTTTGTACAAACAAAACTAATGCAAACAAGATTAGAAGGGAAGTAACAAATTGGGAAAACATTTTTACAGTTAAAGGTTCTAATAAAGGCCTCATCTCCAAAATATAGAGTATTGACTCTAATTTATAAGAAATCAAGCCATTCTCCAATTGATAAATGGTCAAAGGATATGAACAGACAATTTCCAGATGATGAAATTAAAACTATTTCCACTTATATGAAAGAATGTTCCAAATCACTACTGATCAGAGAAATGCAAATTAAGACAACTCTGAGATATGACTACACACCTGTCAGATTGGCTAAGATGACAGGAACAAATAATGATGAATGTTGGAGGGGATGTGGGAAAACTGAGACACTAATCCATTGTTGGTGGAGTTGTGAAAGAATCCAACCATTCTGGAGAGCAATCTGGAATTAGGCCCAAAAAGTTATCAAACTGCATACCCTTTGATTCAGCAGTGCTACTAATGGGCTTATATCCCAAGGAAATACTAAAAAAGGGAAAGGGACCTGTATGTGTCAAAATGTTTGTGGCAGCTCTTTTTGTAGTGGCTAGAAACTAGAAAATGAGTGGATGCCCATCAATTGGACAATGGCTGGGTAAATTATGGTATATAAATGTTATGGAATATTATTGCTCTGTAAGAAATGAGCAGCAGGATGAATACACCCAGAGAAGGAACACTGGGAAATGAGTGTAAATTGTTTGCATTTTTTTGTTTTTCTTCCCAGGTTATTTTTACCTTCAGAATCCAATTCTTCCTTTGCAACAACAACAACAAAAAATTCGGTTCTGCACATATATATTGTATTGTACTTAATATGTATGGGAATGCCTGCCATCTAGGGAAGGGGGTGGAGAAAAGGAGAGAAAAATTCAGAACAGAAGGGAGTATAAGGGATAATGTTGTAAAAATTATCTATGCATATTATAATTATAAAATTAATTAAAAAAAGAAAAAAGAAAGAAATCAAGGCCTATTGTATTTTTTGATATTGCATCATCACAGCCTCCCAGAATGACTAACACAAAGTAGAAACTTAGTAAATTAATTTTTAAAGAACACATGTCATGGTTATATAGAGAAAATACAAAAAGGATGCTAACCATTTAAATTTAGAAGTATTCAAACAGGGATGTATTCATGCTTTCTGTAGTATGGTGGACAGTAAATAATTTCAAAGGTTATGTTCAATGAGTAAGATTCTGATTTCATGGGATTTTCTTAGTTCAAAAGGCTTTGATACGCAATCAAATTTAGAAAAATAAACTGACAATTACCACATATTTGAGACTATAGAAGAGGAAGCAATATATTTCATTAAAAATAATTTCCTCTGTGTTTGAAAAAATCCATGACTACTTCTATATAATATTGCTTGTAAAACTATATCTAATCAATATAATTGAAAAAAAGGTCTGTCTTTGGATGTAACATAAGACAGCACTAATTTACATACTATGGTATCAGAATAAGAGCCAATATTCTAATTTTAAAGGGATTTCTCTTTATCATTTACCTTAGAAATCATTGATAGTAATTATACTCTGAACTCTAAAGCACAGTGTTGATGGAATCTTTTATTTTTGTGAGCCAAATCACTTCATCCTAACTATTAATATTATGTAGTTATTATAATTTTGTGTAGTTAACTGCTATTCTAAAGATTTTCCTATAATGATAAATATAAAATTATGCTAACTTCTTTATAATTATGTACGTAAATTTTCTTTATTGAAACAATTTCTATTTCAATAATATTGTAATTGATATAGTCAATAATATTATATGTAGTTAATAACTTTCATAAAGAAAAAATATGCCAACATCTTATCATTTAATACTCTGAAACAAAGTTACCATAAGCAAGAAGTCTGTTTAATTTCTAGTGGCTTTCCAAATAGGCTCAGTAGTCTAGAGATTAGGTCATTTCTCTTACAGATTTTCAGAACTAAATAATTGATCTAATAACTCTGATTAGAGATTATGACCTAGGAATTTAGATGAAGATATATGGATTTGAATAATACTTCAGAGTGTATTTATTGAATACTGGGTTATGACTTGAACAGGATATTCATGAAAATTATTTTGAGGGACAACATTACCTATACTAAAATTTGAGATTTGATACTATATTTCCATTGACATTTTACCAATCATTTTAATTCCTCTATCTTTCCTCGAGAGAACAGGATTGACTCCTGGTCAGTGGCCAAAGTGGAGCATTAAGAAGAGGAAGGATTTGGCTTTTGCTCTAACATTTAATAGTCATGTTGAATTTGATTAGACTCAGCATTATTAAGCTTCATTTCTGTTAAGTGCAAAATCATCTTAGGATCATAGGCCCAAAAACTTACAGCTACATGAAAACTTATTATTTCTACCACCTACTTCATTTTACAAATAAGAAAACAGACCAAGGGTGATTCAATGACTTATCCATGATAACACATAAGCTCAAATTTAAAATCAAAATAAAGACAATAATGCTCTTTCCACTTCTATAAAGAATCCAAATTCTTCCTTTGCTCTTGCTCTACATTTTCTGAGTAAATTTTTCGGTATCTATTTGGGGATATCCCTGCATAATACATCTATGCACAAACATGTTTACATGCACACACACACACACAAACATATTCTATCCACTAAAGTTGGATAAGAAAATCTAAGAATCCTTCTTTTATATGTATAATTGTTTGATTCCAAGGTTTCATATTTGCTGGACTGATAATTTTTAAAGAATATTAAATATTCTTTATTTAATATCATATATATAAATAAAGAAAATTAAAGAAATTCTTAAATCTTCTTATATTTAGTGTCACCAACTAAATAAATGGTGCTCATGTCATTTGTGATGTGGTTACTGAAAGGTATCTGTAATTTTCCTGTTGTGGCTGCTTTTAATCTCTGTCTGAAATGTAGGACTTGTGTTCATGTCATCCCATATGTTCACCAGCTGACAAGAGTTCCCTGTTGAGGAAGTTTTTTCTTATCTCTGATATTTTGAGGATAACATTAGAGCATATAGAATATCTATAAATTATTCCTCATCCCTGTCTTATTGGTCATGGAATTTTTCTAATGAAGTCTTTTTCTCATTTTTCTAGTTGCTTATTTGTTATGGAATGGATTCTGTTCTTACACACCACATACTTCTCAATAATAATTTGAATAATACTAATTTTTTATTCTTCAGAGCTGGTAGTCTTCCATGCCTCTAAGGTCATGCATAGATGGAAGTGTGATTAAAAAAAAAAACACAACTCCACACAAATGAGTGATTTGCTCAAGATCACAAAGTGGAAGAGGTTGTATTTGTCATCCTTACATGGCAGCCAACTCACTAGTCACCATACAATGCTACTTCAAAGAAACATAATGCTATTTTTCATCTTATTATAAATATTATAAAACTTGCTATATCTTATCTTTCAAGTTTGACTATCTGCTTGCTCAGAGAATGAGCCAAATATACTCAATTTATAGAGGTACAAGTTGAGACTAAAAGGTTGTAAAATATTCAACCAAAGCCAAATACTAAGTAACAAAACCAATATCAAATTTTTGATTCCTAGATCAATGCCTTTAATGTTTTCTTTATTATAATTTTCAAGAAGCTTATGGTCAGAGAAAGACAAGAAATTACAGTTTTATTATTTTAATGATAATGATGCTAGTGACAATATAAATTTATATAATTTTGTAAGACAAATATAATGCAAGATTAATGGAGGGTTAAAAAAAAAACACTAACCTTTGGCTAATTTGATAATTTATTGCTTATTCCCCTTCATACTACTATCTACTGACAACAGTAAAATATTAATGTTCTAAAATTATTGAAGCTATCTCTTTTATTTTTATACCTAATCAAATCTGCCAAGATAATTTTAAAACTACATGGTGAACCATGAATTCAAATGGCAAGCTGTATGCACTAATAACAAGGAGATGATCAGAAAAGGAATAAGCCTTTGAAAATGGTTATGAAGGTGAAAGAAAGAAAATTGGATTTCTTTAGACAAGCAGTTTTTGAAGCTGGTAACATTTCTTTAATAACCATTTTATGCTGTGTGACAAAGAACCTTTGTCTAGCACACTAAGGAAAACCATTAACTGTAGTTACAGTACAAGGGTAAAACAATCTTCAATGAAGACTAGAAAGGAAATGGATAAATTTTTAGGTGGTTGATTTTTTCACCTTGAATTTGAAATTTTTAGCAAGAAAATGGAAACAAAAAATTGTTCTGAGGCTTTGCCAGTATACACACACACAAACATGCATTTCATCCTCTCACTGTTTTCTTTCAAAATTTAAAACAGACAATAAAACATTAGAATTTACTTCCAGCAAAATTTAGCATAAGATATAGAAAGGGAAAGAAATGGTATCTATTTGTCAAGTTTCATGGTATGCTTATTTTTTCTATTAAAAACTCAAACCTAAGTCAATAACTAAGTTAGTAAACATTTAATAATAAAGCTAAAAAGTGAAAGCAGCATAATATCTGGAATTATCAAGTTTTTTTGAGTATTTTCAGGAGACTATTAGCAATTCTTTATTGATACAATATCAACATTCTCATGAATGTTTAAATGAGTAAATATATTACTTTTTTCATTTATCTATGACTGGAAGGTATCTCAGATAATCAAATTAAATTATAATCTATACTTAAAAAGACAAAATACAGAGTTTTTCTGTTTATGTGTGTATGTATGTCATATACAAATATATATATATATATATGTATATATAACATACATGTGGACATATACATATACAAATACACAGAGATATATAGAAAAGTATAAATATTGATAGGAAGATATAGAGATAAATTTATAGAAATATAGACAATTAATTGGGCCCAAATAAACAGGAGAAAGAAAATACATTAAATTGTCCTAGGGAACATGAAATGCTTATTAATGACTCCCGATTTTCCCAGAAACAAAGATGATTGTCAGTAATGGCACAATACCATCTTTGAAGACTTAAAAATTAGTGAAGCATAGAGGATGACATCTAGGTAATGCAGTGAATAGAGTGACAGACAGGAAGAAAGACCTGTGTTCAAATCCAGCCTTTGACACTAACCAGCTATAAAATTCTAGGCAAGTCATTTAACTCTGTTTGCCTCAGTTTCCTCATCTGTAAAAATAAACTGGAGAAACAAATGGCCAAACACTCCTGTATTATTGACAAGAAAACCTCAAATAATGTCATAAAGAGTCAGACAACTGAAAACAACCAAACACAACACTTACAGGTCAAGAAATAGGCACATGGTGAGTATAAGTTGGCTACTACTGACAGAAAAAAAGCTAAATATGTTATCAAGTAGATATTGGATTTAAAAAATAATAGATTGCTGATATGATGGGAGAAAAGGAGGAACAGTGTCATCCATTGATATCATTTGTGAATACAGAAGAATATAAGAAAAATATTTTACTCTGTCCTCATACTCACCTAACAAGAACCCAGGGGAAAACTTGAATGGGAGTAGCATGTGATGGGAAAGCATGGATAGATTGCTATACATTTTCACTTGAGGCAGTATAAATACTGATGAAATCACAGATTCATTCAGGTATTTGTATGTTTATGTACCAGACCATAGGGATACAAAACAATAAACCTAGTCCTGTCTTCCTGAAAATTACATTTTATAAGAATGTGAGTAGTTCTAATACCTGTGCTCAGCAATGAAGGGACTTTGGGTAGTTTCTGTTCCAACCATTATTGCAAGTTTCTGTACAAAGTCCACATACACCATAAAACAGAAAAACTCAGAATGATAAAATTATAATATTTAGGCACTATATAGCTTTTTGGTATTCAGAATTTTGCATCTTACTTTCATTTTTAGAATGTGAGTATTTTACTTTATGAGAAAGTAGCTAAAGTTGATATACATATGTATATATACATATATATATATACACACACACATATATATATATAAATGTAAATTGGCAGATTATCAGTTTTGTATTTCTTTCTCACTTAGTATAACTACATTAAAATTTATCAGGATCAATACGTAAACTAATCTATTACATATTAAAATGTGTTCAAAGATTGTTTTTCTTTTATTAGTTGCAAAAATACCCTACAAATTGTTGAAATAGAAAGTCTTTTGGAAAAGATTATTGAAATGTTTTGAATGCAAATAAATTTACGTTTATGAAAGAGGCAATTGGTGTATTCATGATTTATTAACACATTGCTCCTCCACAAGTGTCTCTTGCCTTAAGAATTAGGATCTGAGCAATCTTTAAATAATTCGTCATTTGACCTAGAACAATCATGACTGAGATAACCAAGGGTCATGGAAGTAAAATTACTACTCATAGGTCACTTTGCTAATAAATGGAAGAATCTGGATTTGAACCTCTATCTCTTAACCTGAGGAGAGCATCCAGTGTTAATGATGTTAATTTATAGTTTTATAGCATTTTCAGGTTGAAAAAGCACTCTCCTCAAAATAACTTTATGAAGTATTTAAGTAATATTTTCATTTACAGAGACATCAACCAAATTTTAAAGAGAGTAAAAAATTGTATATTGTCACATAGCTGCTAGTCATTGGAACTGGATATTAAAATTGTTTCCTCCTTTCTTCTTCAAAACCAAGGTTTATTCCAATGTATAACAAACTCACCACACTAAAAATTTATCTAAAATATTCTAGGTAAATATCAAATACTATAAAATATTTAAATTTTTTCAGCATAAGTGGCGCTAAAGATTATATCCAACTCAATTAATTCTGGAAAATAGTTTCAAATATCCAAGGTAATTCAATTAAAAAAAAAAAAACAACTAAAAACTCACCTATATTGACCTTTGAGATGGGAAGATCATATAAAAAAGCCTTAAATACTAAAATTTGTGTGCTAAAATATAAAATATTTGGTCACTATATTAAAATATTTAAATATAATTTTCTAAATTATCCAAAATAGTTTTCGCTATTAGATTTCTTCCAGATATCAAATCTACTGTACTTCCCATACACCATGATTGAATGGTCTGTTTCCAAATAAGAATAAAAAGACCCACATTTTACTTGTTACATATTAAATTTTACACTTCAGGATTTCACACTAAGTATTTTTTGTTGTTGTTGTTCTACATTGGGGTTCAGGGTATACTTCTCTGTTTGCATAAGACATTTTTAAGCTGTGTTTTACACAAGGCTTTCCACTTAGAGCAATGTAGATGTCCCAGGGAGCTGTAGGGGACAGATGACTTTTAAGATGAGAAACAGAGTTAAGGGCAGCAAGTGTCAAAGACCATGAATATTCCAACAATTGAAGCTTTTAGTTACAGGAACACAGATGATTTGCTGATACATCAAAAGTGCAAAAGGCAACTCTGCCTCTTTAATGTGAAGCATTCCTTCTTTAAGTGAAATACCTAATACACTCTTGTTTATCTAAGGATATTTCCTTTTTCCCCCTGAATTAATTTGATTAATGAATAAAAGAAATTAAAACAAAATAGAATAAATCAGTCTACATATAATAAGCATAAAACTCTAGATTCACTTCAGGTTAATATAATTCCTAATAAAAAGGAAATGATTTGCATGAGTTTTTATTTCCTAATCAACTTGGTGTGATAAAAAAGTTAGAGTATATTTCAGTTACATTTTGTTTTCTTGCTATGACCCACAAAAATAAAAAAAGTTACTACTAAAATTAATGATGATACTGAAATAAACTGAAATGGAAACAAATAATGAATCCAGCTTCCTTCTTCCAAATGCATAGTTTCCCTAAAAAGACATGAAGACCATAATAGTCTTATTTTATAAATATTCCCTATTAAAATTGTGCAATTTTTTTTCTTTGTAGTAGATCTAAATTAGTTTTTATCTGGAGAATCTTAGCAATCAAAAAAAAGTTTAGGAAGGTACTGATTATTCTACTTTTCTTTGAAGTGAGTGATGAAATAACAACCTCTGATACATTTATCAGGCAAGAATTAATCTTGATTAATCAAAGATTTAACTGTAAAAAGATCTTCCATGGATTGGATCGATTTTGACAGGCAGAATACATTGATGAGAAAAAATATTTCATATATTTGAGTTGTCTATAAGGCAATTTGAAGGCATAATTGAAAATGCTAGAACTGGAATCAGGAAGATCCAAGATACAAGAATTATGATGGTACTCATAAGTCTGTCTAATATAAGAATCAGTGGAGGAGGGAATTATGTAGAATTCACGGGTCATTATATTGCTTGCCTTAGGTTTGTAACAAACAAATTGTTACACAGACAAGAAAGATAAAGGTGCCTAGGCATGTCATAGAACTTTCTTGGAATACAAATTCATGTCATCTAATATCAACTGGGTCCTAAATGTTTTACACCTACCCAGTCTAGGGTTCCTTAACTGCCTCTATGCCATTTACTATAGCCTTTATTCTAAAACAACTTTTTTCCTTCCTCAAGCTTTCTATTAGTAGTCATTTAACTTTCTCTATCAACTCTTCATATCCCATTTTCTGAGGAAAATGAGGCCACTTATCATGAGCTCATATATCTCTCTTCCTTACTTCAAAAAGGACTATCTTCACTAATTTTTTTTCTGGTTTTTTATTTCAGATGAAGTAAGTTCAAGCCAACTCCCTCCATTTTTTTTTTCTATTAATACTGTGTTATCCTCCCTTTTGCACTGGGAATTTGCCCTGGTAATTATACACTATTATATCTTCTTCTTCTTTTTTTCTTTTTTAAAATTAATTTTATAATTATAAAATTTTTTGACGGTACATATGCATAGGTAATTTTGTACAACATTATCCCTTGCACTTCCTTCTGTTCTAAATTTTCCCCTCCTTCCCTCCACCTTCTCCCCTAGATGGCAGACATTCCCATACATAGTAAATATGTTATAGTATATCCTAGATACAATATATGTGTGCAGAACTGAATTTTGTTGTTGTTGTTGTTGTTGTTATTGTTGTTGTTGTTGTTGTTGTTGTTGTTGTTGCTAAGGAAGAAATGGATTCAGAAGGTAAACATAACCTGGGAAGAAAAACAAAAATGCAAACAGTTTACACTCATTTCCCAGTGATCCTTCTCTGGGTGTAGCTGATTCTGTCCATCATTGATCAATTGGATCTGAGTTAGATCTTCTCTTTGTGGAAGATATCCATTTCCATCAGAATATATCTTCATACAGTATTGTTGTTGAAGTGTATAATGATCTCCTGGTTCTGCTCATTTCACTCACTTCAGTTCATGTAAGTTTCTCCAAGCCTCTTTGTATTCATCCTGCTGATCATTTCTTACAGAACAATAATATTCCATAACCTTCATATACCATGATTTACCCAACCATTCTCCAATTGATGGGCATCCACTCAGTTTCCAGTTTCTAGCCACCATAAAAAGGGCTGCCACAAATATTTTGGCACATACAGGTCCCTTTCCCTTTTTTAGTATTTCCTTGGGATATAAGCCCATTAGTAGCACTGCTGGATCAAAAGGGATGCAGTTTGATAACTTTTTGGCAATAATTCCAGATTGCTCTCCAGAATGGTTGGATTCTTTCACAACTCCACCAACAATGCATCAGTGTCCCAGTTTTCCCACATACCCTCCAACATTCATCATTATTTGTTCCTGCCATCTTAGCCAATCTGACAGGTGTGTAGTGTCAGAGTTGTCTTAATTTGCATTTCTCTGATCCATAGTGATTTGGAACAGTCTCTCATATGAGTGGAAATAGTTTCAATATCATCATCTGAGAATTGTCTGTTCATATCCTTTGACCATTTAACAATTGGAGAATGGCTTGATTTCTTATAAATTAGAGTCAATTCTCTGCATATTTTGAAAATGAGGCCTTTATTAGAACCTTTAACTGTAAAAATGTTTTCCCAATTTGTTACTACCATTCTAATCTTGTTTACATTAGTTTTGTTTGTATAAATGCTTTTTAATTTGATGTAATCAAATTTTTGTATTTTGTGACCAATAATGATCTCTTGTCCTTCTCTGGTCACAAATTCCTTCCTCCTCCAAAAATCTTAGAGGTAAACTATCCTATGTTCCTCTAATTTATTTATTATCTCATTCTTTATGCCTAAATCGTGGACCCATTTTGATCTTATCTTAGTATGTGGTGTTATATGTGGGTCAATGGTTCGTTTCTGCCATACTAATTTCCAGTTTTCCCAGCAGTTTTTGTTAAATAATGAATTCTTATCCCAAAAGTTGGGATCTTTGGGTTTGTCAAACACTAGATTGCTATATTTATTCACTATCTTGTCCTGTAAACCTAACCTATTCCACTTATCAACTAGTCTATTTATTAGCCAATATCAAATGGTTTTGGTGACTGCTGCTTTATAATATAGTTTTAGATCAAGTACATCTAGGCCACCTTCATTTGATTTTTTTTTCATTAATTCCCTTGAAATTCTCGATATTTTGTTCTTCCATATGAATTTTGTTGTTATTTTTTCTAGGTCATTAAAATAGTTTCTTGGGAGTCTGATTGGTATAGTGCTAAATAAATATATTAGTTTAGGGAGTATTGTCATCTTTATTATATTCACTCAGCCTATCCAAGAGCACTTAATATTTTTTCCAATTATTTAAATCTGACGTTTTTTGCTCATATAATTCCTGACTTACCTTGGGTATATATATATTCCTAAATATTTTATACTATTGACATTTATTTTGAATGGAATTTCTCTTGCTGTTGGATTTTCTTAGTAATGTATAAAAATGCTGAGGATTTATGCGCATTTAGAATCTTAAGGAAGAAAATTAATCTTTGAAAACTAGAATTGGTCAAGGAGAAGACAGAAAAGTTATAAGGGACCAAGAAATAATAAAACAGATGATAAATTTTAAAAATTAGGATAGATTGTAAGACATCTAATAAGGAAAAAATAACAGATCCGGATAACAGATTTGGACAACAGATCAAGAAGACAAAAATAATTTAAAAACAACCTGAAAGTTATGAATAAAAATTGATACAACAATAGAAGTGATTCAACAACATTGTCCTGAAGTATTAGAATGAGAGAGGAGAGAAGAAAAAGAAAAAAAATGAAATATGGGAGAGCCGCAATTAGAATCATACAAAACCTATCAACAGCTAAATTAAAAGACTTCAGGTCTTGAAACACTATATACCAAAGAGTAAAAGAACTATTGCTGTACCTGAAAACATCATACCCAGAAAAGTATAGCATACTTCTGCAATGGGAGAGGAGTGAAGCCATTCAATGAATTACCAGAATTTCAAGATTTTGTTGCAAAAAATCTGAAGTTAATAGAAAATTTGACAAATAAGGTCCAAGAGAAATACAAGGTAAGCATGAAAAACTAATTTCAAGGTAATCAATAAAGACAACTCCTTATGTTTTATGAATGGAATTGTACACTATATATCTATGATTGTTATTAGTTATTGGATAGTCTGAAAGAAAGATTGGAGTAGAATTCAGTAAGATGTAATTCTTGAAAACAAAACTTGTAAAAAAAAGTTTAAAAAGTGCAATTAAGCTGTAAGAATAAAGTACAAAAGAGGAGCAGGAGGGCTGTTATTTTGAGAATCCTACTCATATTTGGAATGTGTTAAAGAAGGAATAATGCTTGTACATACAGAGGGGTATAAGAGTCTTCTAAACTTAGAAAGAAATAAGGGCCATCAGAATAGCATAAGGAAGTGTTGAGGGGAATGTAGATAAATGTGGAAAGGATAGATTAATGGGAATGGGATAAAGAGAGAGGGAAAGGAAGGTGGAAAGGATAAGGAAGAAATGTTGAGGTGGTAAGTTAAGCAAAAACAATACAAGTAAATAAAGCAGAGGAGCCAGCAGGGATAGGAAATATGATATATATACAAATATAATCATCATCATCATCATCATCATCATCATCATCATCATCATCAGAAGTAGAATTTATTAGGCAAAAAGCAAGGGTAATCAGTATTGTTACCAGTCAAAGTAAAAGCAAAAATTGATTTAATGAAAAGAGAGAAAAAATATGGCAATATCACTATATGTCAGCCACATTAATCAATATTGTTTTATACAACTTAAAATAACTAGATAGTATAAGGTTGGAATATTACCGTGGTATAGGAAATGAAGAGTTGGTGTATTTAGAAAAAAATATGTGAAGATGTAGACTAATGAAGGATGTTGTTATCCACCTTTAGAGAAACAGAATAAAAATAAAAATAGTTCACACTTACATAGATGCATATTAATATACATGCATAAATATCTTTATAATTATAGAAATCCATGCATTTGTATACACATGCATACATGTGTACACACATGAACTATCTATCTATATATATTTATACACATACATGTGTATATATATGTAGCTACTCAATTGAAACCTTCATAGGGGAGGTTGGGTAGGAGGAAAGGGAAAAAAAGAATAAAGTAAAAAGATAAAGCAGAGAACAAAAGGAAACCTACAAGGAAGCAAACAAACTAGACAGCTTTCAACACAATACAAATTTTATATAGGCTTTTTGAAATGAAAATTTGTTTCATATTTGAAATCCTCTTTTATGTTCTACTATGTACGTGGCAATATTGTCTTGTTTTCTAATTTTTTAATGTTGTATTTGTTTTAAGTAAACGTATTTTTTAAAAAAGAAAGAAATCAAGCAAAACTGCCCTGATATTCTTTAATCAAAAGTTAAAATAGAAATTAAAAGAATCCAATTATCATCTATGAAAGAGATCCCAAAATGAATACTCCCAGGAATATTATAATCAAATTCTAGAGCTCTGTGGTGAAGAAGAAAATATCAAAAGCTGCCTGGACTCACAGTTAGGATAAGAGGATTTAGCAGTTCCTATATTAAAGGATCAGAGGGCTTATAAGATGATATTTTGGGCAAAGGAGATAGGATTACAAACAAGAATCATGTTGTTTGTTCAAACAACAGCAAAACTGGGTATGATTCTTCAGGGGGAAAATGGACCTTCAATAAAACAGAGGACTTTGAAGCATTTTTGATAAAAAGACCAGAACTAAATAGAAAATTTGGCTTTCAAATGCAGTGTTCAAGAAAAAAATATAAAAAAGTAAGGCAGACAGGGAAATCATAAGGGACTTAATAAGGTTAACCTATTACATGTCTATGTGGCAAGGGGATACTTGTAACTCATAAGGATTTATTATTAAGGTAATTAGAAGGAAAATATTTAGACAGAGAGCACATATGTGAATTGAATGTGAAGGGATAATATTAAAAAACTAAAATTAAGTCGTGAGAAAGGAATGTACTGAGAGAAAGGGAAAGGGAAAGGTAAAATGAGGTAAACCCTACTCCTCAGAATTCTCTCAATGAGGGAATAACATACATACTCAATTGGGTATAGAAATGCACCTTGTCTTACAAGAAAGTAGGAGAGAAAGGGTATAAGAAAAGAGGGACATAATAGAAAGAAGGTAAGATTTTGGGGGAGGGATAGTTAGAAGCAAAATTCTTCTGAACAGGGACAACATAAAAGGAGAGAGACAATAGAATAAATGAGATGGGAGATAAGATGGAGAGAAATACAGTTTGCAAAAGTAATTGAAAAAAAATTGAAGAAATTTTTCTTTGATAAAGGCCTCATTTCTCAAACACAAAGAGAACTGCATCAAAATTATAAAAATTAGACACATTTCCCAGTTGATAAATTATCAATAAAAATTAAGACTTTTCACACAAAATAATCAAAGCAATGTCAAAAAGTGTTCTAGCTCACTATTGATTGGAGAAATGTAAATGAAAACAACTCTGAGGTACTACCTCGTACCTGTTAAATTGGCTAATAGAACTGAAAAGGAAAATGATAAATGGGGGAAGGTATATGGGGAAAATGAAATATTAATGCATTGTTGTTAGAGTAGCTAATTCCACCATTCTATAAAACAATTTGGAATATGTCCAAAGGGTTATTAAACCATGTGTACTCTTTAACCTAGCAATATTTCTACTAAGTCTGTATCCCAAAAGAGATTTTAAAAAGGAAAAATATCTATATGTACAAAAATATTTAAAATTCATTTTGGGGATAAACAAAAACATGAAAATTGTAGAGATTCCTATCAATTGAAGAATAGGAAAAAACAAAAGTAAATTAATATGTGACTGTGATGGAATATTATTATCCTTTCTTGCTCCCAGAATTTAATAAGCCCTGAGACTTATGATTTAATGTATTTTAATATAAATATACTGAAGTATAAAATAATTTAGCATGACATTAATTTTATAATTAATTTTTAAAATTTCTAAGTAGACACAGCAGGATATAAAATAAACCTCAGTAAACCTTAAAAACTTATTGTTGAGTCATTTCAGTCATTTTGATTCTCCATGTTGCTATTTGGGTTTTTCTCAGCATAGATACTGGAGTGGTTTGCCACTCCCTTCTCCAATTCATTTTACAAATGAAAAACTGAGGCAAATAAGGTTAAGGGATTTGTCCAGGTTGACATAGCTAATAAGTATCTGATGCTTGATTTGACCTCAAGTCCTCATGATTCCTGATCCAGTACTCTTTCCACTGAACCATCTTGCTGTCCCAACTCAACTACATGGACATTAAAGAAAGATTATTTTTCAAATTATTTTCTTCAATGAATTAAATTAAAAATCATTTTGTTGAAAGGATCACAAAAGTATGTTAATGACAAAAAACAAAACAAAACAAAATCCCCAACTAAATCTCAGAATAAAGCATCATCAAAAGTACATTGAGATATTTCTAACTTTATACTACCAATGTTTGATCACATTTTACTATTCATAATTATTGAAATTGGTGCTATATTATAAGGAAAGTATTTCTTCCAAATCACTACTGATCAGAGAAATGCAAAGTAAGACAACTCTGAGATACCACTACACACCTGTCAGATTGGATAAGATGACAGGAACAAATAATGATGAATGTTGGAGGGGATGTGTGAAAACTGGGACACTAATACATTGTTGGTGGAGCTGTGAAAGAATCCAACCATTCTGAAGAGCAATTTGGAACTATGCCCAAAAAGTTATCAAACTGTGCATACCCTTTGATCCAGCATTGCTGCTATTGGGCTTATATCCCAAGAAATACTGAGGAGGGGAAAGGGACCTGTATGTGCCAAAATGTTTGTGGCAGCTCTTTTCGTAGTGGCTAGAAACTGGAAGATGAATGGATGTCCATCCATTGGAGAATGGTTGGGTAAATTATGATATATGAAGGTTATGAAATATTATTGCTCTGTAAGAAATGACCAGCAGGAAGAATAGAGAGAAGCTTGGAGAGACTTGCATGAACTGATGCTGAGTGAAATGAATAGAACCAGAAGATTGCTGTACACTTCAATGTTGTATGAAGATGTATTCTGATGGAAGTGGATATCTTCAACATAAAGAAGATCCAACTCACTTTCAGTTGATCAATGATGGACAAAAACAACTACACCCAGAGAAGGAACACTGGGAAGTGAATGTAAATTGTTAGCATTACTGTCTATCTACCCAGGTTACTTATATCTTCGGAATCTAATACTTAATGTGCAACAAGAAAATGGTATTTACACACATATATTGTACCTAGGTTATATTGTAACACATGTTAAATGTATGGGATTGCCTGTCATTAAGGGGAGGGAGTAGAGGGAGGGAGGGGATAATGTGGAAAAATGAATACAAGGGATAATGTTATAAAAAAAAATTCTCATACATATATACATACTGTCAAAAATTTATAAATAAAAATTTAAAAAATAAGGAAAATATTTCTAAGATGTTTCAATAAAAATATTTTTCTTTATAAAATAATTACTTGTCAAATAATTTGAATAAAATTTTCATGAAACAGTTATAATTTTCTATTAATTGATTATCAATATTCTGTAGTTTTCATTTGTGGTAAAGATTTATACATAAAATAATTTACATTATTCTGAAGATGTTTCAAACCTGAATAAGATGAGTAAATTTTAAATATTTTTTCTTATTTACTTATGTGAAGTACTAATGTTTTTGTGGTCATTTTGGTCTTGTGACATTTTAAGTCATGTGTATGATCATGTTGCAAGAAGGTGACAATAAGGAACTCACAAGAATTGAATTAAAAATATTATCATTGTTTATAAAAAATAGAGCTAATCATGAATGAGAATGAAGAATAAAAGCTGGACATCCTAAATAATCCAGTGATATATTGCCTTCGGAGGTCAGGAAAAAGCAAGCAAAATCTCAAGAGTCTTTCGATGGGTTGCTTGCATCAAAATTTTGGGAGAACTTAGAGAATTACTCATAGTGGGCAAACAAGGAAGCTTTGTGATCCACATGTTTTGAAAGGATTCTAAAATGACAAGAACATTTGTATTCTCCAAAGTAAATATCAAAAATTTTGTTTAGGTTTTTGATATTATAATCCCACAGAAGCATGATGCTACAGAGAATAGAATGTTAACTTTGGAGTCTAGAAGGCTGGCTTCATACCTGGCTAGAGACAATTACTAAATATATAACTTTTGTCACATTTATGCAATGTGACTCCAATTTAGGACTTATCTACTACCTCAAATAGGGATTGTCATATGTTTTCTTACAGGAATCTTCCATACTCTGAGAACCCCTATGATGATAAAATCATTAATTACTACTATTTTTCTACATGAGACAAGGTACTCAGATTTTTTCCCCCAATGTTCATTGAAACCCTGATTAGCATCATTGTTCTAATATCACCCCATCACAAACACTGCTTCACAAAATAACCCAATCTCTGTCAGACATGGAAACATTCCTTCATTTTCAAATGCCTTTTCTAATTCCAGAACACTTTAAGATCCTGATTATTTTTTTTCTGGAATTTCTAATATCTCATGATAAATGAACCCAAGGTTAATTGCTTCATTTATTTTTCCTTATAACCAAGTTTCAGAAGTACCTATTAAATAGAGAATTTTATATATAATCAAGAAAAAATTATGTGAATCAGAATACATACTCTGCAAATTCAGTTAATTCATATTTCTTATCTTTCACAAGAGTGAATATTTAATTTTTTAATTTGTAAGTGCAAGTCCCTACTTGAAAGATGCTTAGTTAAATGTTTATGCAACATGTGACTTGTGTTACATGTGACACATCAGAAGAAAGGGAAGTTTCATAAAAATAAACTATTTTTAGAAACTCAAATCTCATTAAAATGTGACTTTTGTTCTTCAAGATAAGACATTAAGTGGGCAGCATATACATGATTTAAACTGAGGGAATTCCTAGAAATGAAACATCAATGTAGGTTACAGAAATTGGGGATAGGTTCAAGAAAACTAAAACTCAGAAATGGGTAAGGTAGATATTAGTGAAAGGGAGAAGAGAAAACTTTTGGGAAAGCAGGGGAAACAAGTTAAAAAGATGTACAACTTTTTTTTCTAATTTGGACATTGAGATTACTCTTCTTAGACTGGCATGTAAGGATCCTTTAAATGGGCGGCCATAGTGCAAGAGGAGATTGAGAGACCCAGAAGTAATCTCTGTGGATATAGGACTGCCCTGTGGGTGGGATCCTGACTATATTGAGATAGCTTCATAAAGGCTAATGGCTCTCTTGCTGATTGGCTGTGTGTGTGACCTCACAGGCCCTTTATAAGCCCACTGCAGGCAGAAATTCGCTCTCTTTAACCTGGCTCCCTAGCCTGGGGAAGCCAAGCCAAGCTGATGGATAGCCAAGAGAGGTAAGGAGTTTGGTAGTGAACACATGGATCTTCAGAGCATGTGTTCACTAGGGCATTAACAAGCCAGGGCTTTAAGTCAGGGCATTATATGAGTAGGTATAATAAAGGCTTTTAAGATTATATGTGGATGTTCTCGAGCATGCTATCGGTTATTAAACTATAGATTCAAGAAATCGTGGCCAGAGACCTTTGAAGGCCTAAGAGGAGGCGAGCCGGGTAGAGTTGACACTGAAAAGGTCATTGGTCAAAGGTACTCTGTTGAGCCTAGGACAGACTGGTAATAGTAACTGCTAGGAGGGCATGTTACACTGGCAGATGGTATAGTGGATAAAGCACCTGCCCAGGAGTCAGGAGGACCTGAGTTTAACTCTGACTTCAGACACTTAATACTTCCTTGCTGTGTGATCCTGGGCAAGTTACTTAACCCTAATTACCTAGTCAAAAAGCAACACCCCCTCCAAATAAATTAGATTGGTGGATTTGTGATAAGGAAAACAATTCTTAGAGTTAGTTCACAGAAAACTTGGATCAAAGAAAACAGTTTAGATTTCTGGCTGTAAGTAGGGGGTGTGCTCATTTTCCCCAAAAAATAAAACTAAGATAGCTATCCTTATTAAAGATTTATCTGAAAGTAAAGTGCACAACAAACCAGAGATAGGAGAAAAAAAATGATATGTTAGAAGCAGAAATGTCAGTTAAGTTGTAACCACAATATTAGGTGAAAGGTGATGAGAAATTGCATTAAGAAAATAAGAAGATGAAAAAGGTGAGAGTGAAAGGGGAAGTGAATGTAAGCTATCATAAATTAAAGTGATATAATATATCCAGGGAGTCTATAAAGGAATTCAGAATCAGCTACACATAATATATATGGAGAAGAAAGAGGAAAAAGTGAAATCTAAAACTTAGTGTTAAAGATACATTTTGTAAAAGTAGCATAAGAAAAATCTTTCTCCAATCTTGCTCACAAAATAAATATGTAAATATAGGGGGAACATAAAAATTGAAGAAAAAAAGTTTAAAAAAATTGAGATAAATGTAAAACAATATAATATTCAGAAGAAATAATATCTGGTGAGTAAAAATAAACTATAATTAATTTAAGTTAAATATTATTTACTAAAGGCACTATTCTTAATAGAAAGATAGAGATAAATAAGAGATTTTTTAAAAATACAAGCTGACAAACCTGAGAAGTCTTTCTACCATATATGGTGATTAAATACATGGAGTAAAAAAATAGGATTTTAGATCTTTACCTCATTTTTCCCTTATGAGAAGAAAAGTTTTTGAAGGTATGTCCAATATAGGTCTTTGATCGACACTGATATCTAAGTACTTTTTCTTTAATTATATGAAACACTATGTAAAGGAATTACTCTTTATTCAGCTAATAACAACAAAACATTCATGTAGAGATAGCACTACTAGGAACATTCTGTGAACAACTATACAGAGTGTTTGAAAACAAACAGAGAAACATCATCACATAGGCTCTGCATAGAAAGAATTTAGAATGTCATTTCAATATACAGTCACAAACAACACACACACTCACACACAAATATATGCTGGTATCTACAAAGTGACTGTTGAAATCAAAGCCTGTCCTATTTTTCCAAAGAGCGAGAGGAGGTGGGAAAAACTCCATTAAAATAACCCCAAAACCTATGAAATTGATCAGATAGTATCAAAACTTGGCTAATGCCAGAAACAAACAAACACCTAGTCAAACATATTAAATGAGAAAAAAAAAGTCAATCAAAAGTTGTTTGTCCTCAAGCAGACAAAATAAATAATAATTAATTTGTTTAGGTTTTCTTTTCCTTTTTTCTTGAGCAGGCATTTCAGTACCATTTAATCATAGATACCTATTGTGAGAAAAGCAGTTTTTAAATTATTTATTTTCTCTTATTTCAAATTTATTTACTATTCCTCTTGAAAGAAAAAAAAAATAGAAAGTATCCAATTAAGCATTTCAGATCCTTCTTAGACATTGAAACTTTAATTTGTTAGTTTGAACAAAATTATTGATTTTTCTTGAATATAAGATAACTTCATGAACATTATATTAAAGTCAGGAACTTTGTTGTGGTTTTTTTTTCTAATAAAGGAAAAGAGTGCTGCCTATAATAAATTATAATAATCTATATATTGAAAATACACAGGAAATTTTCTGTAAATAGGACATTTCATTACTTATTGATTGCTGTCAAGCACAAATAAGATCACATTTTGTTATCCTAGAAGATGCACATTATTGCATGATGTAGAAATTGTGACACTCTGCTTAATGCCAATAAAAATCATATTCTTCTCTAATATTTCAGATTGGGTCAAAATAACGATGAGAAAAAAGCCATAAACGTAATACAGTAATGTGTAAAAATGTTCAAATGTTCAAAGACACAATATTGTTTCCTTTAAAAACGTGAAACCTGAAGTTTTATTTACTTATCAGAATTTGTGAATTTGGATATGACACAAATATGATTCTGAATCCCTAACTATAAAAACAAATTCAATAAGAGGCAAATGTGATGTATTTTTAAATGATCTGGAGTGAGAGAATGTAAGTTTGAATCCATACTCTGAAGAAGGTGTGTTTCTTTGAATAGCTCATGCAATCTTTGTGGACCTCAGCCTATTTGTCTACAAAATGTAATGATGGTTAAGGGAGGGAGAGGAGAAGGCAACCTATAATTTATTTTGATTTCTGAGAACTATGAATGAAGAAGTAGAAAGTAAGAAAAACCTTTTTCCCTCATTTAAAAAATGCATTTCTTTTTTTTTTCTTTTTTCTTTTTTTCCAGAAAGAAAGAGAAGAAAATAAAAGAACACAGGAATGGGAATATGTAGATTTAATTTTTGGTTATAGAAAAATATTCAAATAACTAAAACTATTAAGAGATTAGAGAGTGTAGCCTTCAAATTCAGTAAGTTTCCTTTCACTATATATTTCAAGGAAAATCTTGTTTGGGAGAAGTTGCAAAGGGAATTCTTAAAGTGTATAAATTTTATTGTCTTATCCTATCTTTTGCAGATCAGAGTTTCTGTAATTTTGGGACATGAAAAGCTCTAATTTTAATGTTGGTTCTGTAACCAGATGTGTGATATTGGGCAAGTCAATTAATATATCTAGATTGTTTACTCATCTCTAAAAAAAGAAATTACTTCTAAATAATAGACATTAAAGAACTTGTTCTGTGTTCTATGATGAAGAAAGTTTCTGTCTACCCATAGTTTTTACATTTTTTACATAGAAATCTATTCCATATGTTTAAGACTGACATCAATAAATGGATAGCTCAAAAGAAAGATTAGGGCAGAACTAAGTGGGATCTGACTCTTAAAAGCAAACAAGTCTAAGAAAAGGTAAAAATAATCATTATGCAAATGAGGTGCTGAGAAATAACAGATATGGGTATTAAAGGTTTAGGGAGACTGGTAGTTCTGAAAACTTACTTACATTGGGAATACATATTACATATATACACATAGATATACACATACATCATATATGAATGTGTATACATATGTTTGTATATAGATAGATACACATACATACACATGTACAGGGATAGATACAAAGTAGAAGCTATTATCATCCCCATTTTGTAACTGAGGAAACTGACATTGAGTGAGATTATGTAATATGCCCAGATATACACAAGAAATGACTATATCTATATTTTAACTATGGTCTTTCTGTCTCTAAGTCTGGCCCAACTACTTCAGAAAAGATAACAATAATTTGAAATATTAGAAGAATGTAAAAAGGCAGGCATATCAGTGCATTGTGAACAGAACTATGAATTAATATGCCAATTCTAGAAATCAGATTAAACAAAGAATGCCACAAAGATACCCATACCAATTGATACAGATTACACTGCTAGGTATATGCTATCAGGTAGTCACTGAAAGCAATAAATATAAAGTTGGGATGAGGAAGGGGTTCTAATAACATTATTTTTAGCAGCATTTGTTAATAGAAATAATTGGGAATAAAGAAGTCCCTTACTGATTGGAGAATGGCTAAATGAGATACGCTATATGAATCTAACAGGACATTAATACTGTAAGGAATGATGAATATTATGACTATAGAAAAAGTGCAGAAAATTTACATGAACTAATGCAAAATGATGTAAGTAGAAACAAGAACACAGTATATATAATCACTTTTACAAGGTAAATGGAAAAAAATTAAACACTAAATGTGTCAACACTAGATGTTTCAAAATTAGAATGGCAAAGATGGTCCCCAAAGAGATTTAGGGGAGGAAAATGTCCTTTTATTTTTCTGAGGAAACATAGAACATGGAATGCTGCAATCTTTCATCCTCTCTCTTTGTATGTTTCTAGTGAGTGAGGAAGATACCACAAAGAATATGGGTGGTGTTAAATGGATGATATGAATAAGATTGACTTTAAACTGCACAAACAAAAATAAAGCTCTAAGAGAGAGACTGAATTTAATTACTATACTGCACAAACCTTCATGTCATGTCTTTTTATCTTTAGCTGCACTATTCAGCTCCTGCCCTGGGGCACTTAGCTTCTAATTGGTAAGAATTCTTTATAATTAACTCAGCCTATACCTAGCATGAAGTTGCTATAGCACCATTTTTAATCTATTTCTCATACATACCTGCTTCTTCATCACTACACCTTTCCAAGCTTTAATTCTAGGAACAATAATCAATACCACCATTCCTGGAAAAGATATCTGAAATAAATGCCCTATGACACTGCCTACCATTCCAAAAACTTCCTGTTTTTAGCCATCACTACCTTACAAGATCCTACATTTACCCCCATACTATTTATCTTACCAAACACACATAGCATTCTCACTGGAGCCTTTTTCTTTGGTGTCCTGCCCTATCAATATTCAATTCTGCTATTTACAGTATTCGACAATGGAATAGCAAAAATATTTTCTCTAGAGAGTTTTATGTGAGACTTAGCTTGAAAAATATAATTTATAAAAATAGATTAATCAAGGAGTGCTTATTAATTTGCAGATTAGAGATTTTATTTACAAAAATATTCACTATAGATTTCTTTGTAGGTAATGAGTTTTCTTAGAACATTAAAGAATGAATTATCAAATGATGAAGTTACAGCAAGTTGATTGCTTGTTTTTCAAGGCAATTTGGAGATAACTAAGTAGCCTAAGGTCACACAGCTAGTAACTGTTAAGTATATGAGGCCAGGGCTAAGGATAGGCTAAGGATTTTTAAACCCTCCAGAGTCCAGGGCCAGAATTTTTAAAAACTACTAATTCCATAAAACTATATATATATATATATATATATATATATATATATATATATATATATATATATATATGTTGTCGTGGGAGAGAATGATTCCATTTAGTATAAAATCTTCAATTAAAGCAATCCTCTTGATACTTCAATATTGTGATTTTTTTCTAGATTTTATAAAGCTATGCCTGTGGCAAATCTGAAAAGGCTTCTAGCATGGGCTTGGTGATAGAATATATAAATATCTATATCCAACTGGTTATTAGAAGTATTGCTAGAGAAAACAATGTTTCCTGGAAATTAACTAAAGGATTTGACAAGATCACTATGGCTTCTTCATGACATACAAATCCTACTTGTAGGACTCCTTGGTTTTATTTATTTATTTATTTATATTCATTAAACACAGAGAGACAAATAGAAAACTAAAGTTGTTTAAAAAACAAAAAACAAACAAAAAACAACTTCCACAAAACAGATAACATAAAAAAATGTCATTTGCAAGCATTCGATGTAAATATCTACAATAAAATCATAATGTGATGTCAAATATTCCTCACAAAGTTCTGGTCTAATTGTAAAGTGAAATTACAGGATTCTTATAAAGATGTCTAAACCAAAGATACAATGACTGCTGAGCCCCTGGAAGTGGCTAAGCTCCCAACCAAATCATCCCTATTAGCTTCTATTCATGACTTTGAATTATGCTTTTTTATCTCTTCCCAACATGCAGCATTTACTTACTTACCCTCAAATTTTTAGGCATTACAGCTTCTGCTGAATTAAATACATTCCCCAAATAGAACACTACAGCAAATTTCTTTTGCTAGACATTTAAGCCATGTGCGTTTCTTTCTTTCTTTTTTAAAAGGTCCCTTTTTAAAAAAAACATTTCAACTATAAGAAGGCAGGAAAGGTGATGTTATAATGAATGAGAATTCTTAGGTTGAAAAAAAAAAAATAGCACATATTCCTACCTTGAAAACAAACATCTCTCGGCGGAGAATGGCAAGAGTGTTGAAGTTCCCATCACAGATGTTGGGTTTGGCTCCAGGATAGAAAGGTTTGCCAGTGGGAGGCCGTGGAGGTTTAGGCCTATCATTCTTCCGTGGGTCTAGCGGAGGAATAGAACGGTGTGGGGGCACTGTTGGTAGAGGTCTTGTTGGTGGAGGGGTCTTGTCAGGTGGACCTTTTGAAAACATGAGGACAGTGCTTGGGCTCACTTAAAACTGGAATAGTGCTGGAAAATATGCTACAGAGAACAATTATTCATCAGCAGAGGATACCAACTAGATGATCTAAGAGGTATTTAAGATCTTATAAAGAAAAAAAATGAAAATGAATATACAATGCTGTTTAATATTAAATTGCCATGCTATGTTCTTGAACTGGGTAATAAAATTTATTTGTTAGTTTTCAATAACAATTTCTCCACTGTTTTATCCAGGGACTATACACAACAAATCTATATAATACATTCTGAGAAATTAAATAAGCAAATACAATAAGTATATGAGAATAATTATGAAAGAAATAATTTACTGACCCATATTCATGCTAAACATGAGTATTAGATCAAACATCATAACTTTTCCAACTTTAAAATTTTGTCCCTATTAAAATACTTTAATGTAGTTCTAGAAAAGACTTTCATTTGCATATTGAATTTGTTAACTATTGATTATAATGCCAGAAGCAAAACATTAATTTTGTGAAACAATTTTTGAAAGGAGTCTTCTAAATCAAGCCAAAGTTCACACAAGTAATTTGGCAGTGATATTGAGCACCACTTTTCAAGGGATTTTTTTTTTTTTTTTTTTTAATGAAAGACACAGCTGTTAACACTTGGTATTTAGACTATGGGAAGGATATTCTGTTGTAGACCTTCTGTCTAGACTACTAATTCATGAGGTCATGAGAAAGAGTCACCTTTCATTTAACCACTTTAAAGAAATATCTTTTGGCACATATTATATAGCATCAGAGATATATAAGAATATAATCTACTATTTAGAATAGAAATATTCAGCTTCTAGACAAGGACATCTGCATTTTTTTCTATCATTAAGTTTGATTTCTCCAACAATATAGAATAGAAAGAACTGTGACCTTGAAAAAAAAATCTACTTTAATCCTGAGACAGCACTTAACACAGAGACATTTAAATTGAAAAAAAATAATTAATGCAAAACAAATTATTGAACTTAAACTAGGGTGCTTTAAAATGCAAATGACATCTCCTAGTTACTGTGTATTAACATGCAGACAACACAAATTTGTCTTTGCACTATAAGAATGAAAGTTTCACCCCATTAATTTAGCAAAACAGATTCACTTAATGTAAATTACATGTGCCATGCTCTTAACAATTATGGGTGAAATAAATGTATCTGGAAAGGTCAATGATGATACTATGGGAGTTAAAGTTATTATTAAAAATGTACTACTTTTTTTTTTTTTAAACTTACACTTGATTTGCTCTCATTTGTATAATCTCACCATTTAAAATATTTCCATATAAGTTATTGCCTTTATTTTGAGATAGTGAAAAAATATAGTCATGTATATTTTACAAGTTTATATTATTCAAAATTGGGTATTGGTAATTACATGCTTTCCAGGTTAATTTGTCACATTCATCAACTTATGTAACATAAATAATTCTGCAGCTGTGAGTAATAGACTATTGAAACCCATCAACTGATGGGGCTGAGATTGAGTCTTAGCTTCTCAAAAAGACAACTTTATCATTCTTATTTTATTACTTATCTGAATATCCCAATCAAGCACTCTTGCATCTTTATTTTAATACTAAAAATATTTTCCCTTGCTGCAATTTCCATTACAAATTGTTGAATGGAAAGTAATGGATAGGCAGACCTCATCAAAATCAGAAACTTTCTCAGAACCTATATATTAAGCCACCTGAGATGACTGCCAAAAGTGCTGTACTGTTTATTCCAGTATTGCACTACACACTTAAATATCTCATTTTAAATGATAAAATAAGAGCTTCTAAACTTCAAGGTGGAATTAATCAAATAAAGG
Organism: Sminthopsis crassicaudata; assembly: GCF_048593235.1. Lineage (NCBI taxonomy): Eukaryota > Metazoa > Chordata > Mammalia > Dasyuromorphia > Dasyuridae > Sminthopsis > Sminthopsis crassicaudata. Next base: position 156,590,502 of record NC_133617.1, on the reverse strand, counting down.
CCTGATAAAAGGGCAGCCTACCATAAATCTTCTGGATGCCTTGTAAATCATCATTAGGTAGCTTAAAGTTGTCAGTCTCCATATACTGGTAAAAGGGAGCCATGATTGCTGTAGGATCATTGGAATGTTCCAAGCCTAGTGCATGTCCTAATTCATGAACTGCAACTAGAAAGAGGTCATTTCCTGTGTGAATAAACAAGAGAAGGAAAAATTTTAATAGTCAGAAAGTACTATAATTAACTACACAAGTGATGTAAAAGATAGTTAAGTGATTCCAAAGTTAAACAATAACAGCTTAAGGGTAATAAAAAGTGTTCTTATATTTTAATGCAAGAGTATCTCATTGACTTTCCTACTGACCAAAATAAATGTTCTTGTTTGAAAGTACTTAATAATATTAAATTCAATAATAGTGAATAATTAAATGAAGTTTCAATATTTGTGAAATACACACACACAATATTTGTGATATATATATATAGAGAGAGATAGATATATGTTTATCTATCTATCTATATCTATCTATCTATCTATCTATCTATCTATCTATATATATATATCTATCTATATATATATCAACTTATTTAATTCTCATAATAACCCCTAAATTAAGTGCTTTAATTTTTGCTATTTTAGACATGAAGAAACCAAGGCTTAGAGAAATTGAATATATTTCCCATGGTCATATATTAAGAATTTGAGGAGATATTTGAAAGTAAACTGTACTGACTCCATTTCTATTGCTCCATCCATAATCATTTATTAAATACCCACTATGTGTCATTTTCTACATTTACTGGGGATACCAAGAGTAATTGAAGCAGTCTTTTCTCTAGAGAAGTTTCTGTCATGTTATTGCTTCTGCTCATGATACATGTTGCACCCAATTACTATTTTAGAAGGTTCAAAATGGATTTACATATGCTTTTTTATATCATTTGAACTTGATAAAATCATTTGAGATAAGTAGAGCAGATATTATTAAATTTATTTTACAAATGAAGTTATGTATAGTGGAGAGAATTAAAAGAGATTTTTTTTTTCTGTTAAATAAAAATTTAGAAAATTACTAATCATCACTGACTCTCCCTACTGTTGATCACTTTCTTAAGTATTCTACATTCATTGGTGTATTCTACATCTCTTACTCAAAACTATCAACTTTAACTCTTCCAATTAGATATAGCCAGGGCTTTTCCACACCACCTAACCAGCTCAAATTTTCCTTGGTAATTTGTCCCATAGTTCTGCCCAAAGAAATATAATACTATAAAAGTTTTGTGTAGAATTATATTATAGATTAGATGCTATTGATTCTCTTTTCTAATTCACTATTAAATCTTGAATATTTATATTTTCCAGGAATTTTTCTTTCTACATACAAATGAAACAACCTCACACCACCTGGTAAACTTATACAATAAAGGTTACTTAGGACAAGCCATGAAATGTGGCCCATATCTTTGTACAATAAAACCATTTCTAAAAATTCTATTTTTATTATTCAAATAAATTCCAAACAAATTTTGGGTTATTAAGAGGACGGGAGTTATTATTATTTGTATTTAAGTCAAAAGATCCTTTATTTTTAATATTCCAATTGAGAGTACTTCCATGGATCTATGTACAAAAGTGATTATGTGTATATCTATATCTATATCTATCTATCTATCTATATGTAGATAGATGGATAGATAGATAGATAGATAGATAGATAGATAGATAGATATCTATATCTACAATCACTTCTGTACATAGGCCTATAGAGGTAAAGTCCAGTTGGAATACCAAATATAAATATATATGTACATAGATTAGATAATATGTATATAGATAAGCATTTATTTCTATCCACATATATAAAAGTATTTTACATGCTTACAATCAAAATTTAAGTTATCACCATCATCAAAGTTTTGTTATCATCACATTGAAGTTTCATGGCTTTATTATGGGATTTTTTTTGAAGGCCATTAATTTCATTCTGAAGCTGCTTTGAGTGGTTTGATTTAGGCCCTCACAAGTCTGGAGAGTTCACATGAGTAAATCCTGAATTTGAAGATTTTTTTTTCTTTTCCTTTTTTTTCATGAATCAATCTAAAGAAAATCTTGGACTTGATTATGAAGATGATAAAGGATTGATTTAACCCAGAGATTTTTTGGAGGATCTAAAATGGAACTTTTCTCCAGAGATACAAATGATATAGCTGTCAGTTAAGTCAGTTTATGTAATTCAATATTTCTCATGTATTTATGTTTAACTTTTCTGCAGAAAACACAATAGCAAGTAATAGTAAAGGACAGAAGTATAGACAAATATACATATATTTTTCTTAGCTTTACACAGCTTACAGTTTAAGGAGAAAGATCAAAGAAAGCCATTTGAAACTCACAAATGAGAAAAGCAAAAGATGTAAATTAATGCAGTACAAATGAGTAACAAAGGAAATGTTTAGTAAACAAAGTCAATTAAATGTGGGAGTGACTTTGAGGAAATCAATTTAGGCAAAAATTCCTTTTTTAATTTTCCTTCTTCTAGTCAAACTAGATTTTTCAACATTTTCCAAATATATCCCTCCCATTCTCACATTTGTGGTTTTGCTCAGGCTATTCCCTGTAAAAATCACAGATGCCCTATCAAACTCGTAGTCACCTGTACTCTTCTTTTAAGGATATGTCCAAATACTACCTCTACATTGAGGTCCTTTACCCAATCCTTAGACAGAAGTGGCTTTTTTCTTCCCATTAACATTTATGGAACTATTGTTATATTTCTCATGACAACTTAGTACTGTTTTTAAATCATAGGTGATTATTCCCTGTTTTTCCTAAAAATGTTCTTTAGGGCAAAGATTATATGGGATGAGAAATTTAGAGAAAAAGTAGGCTTTTGAAGTATAGTTTCCTCCTTTTACATACCAGGCATATTAGGCAGCAAAGATCCATAGGCATGTCTGGAAGGGTCAGAGCTGAGATACAAATGCGTGATATAACAATCCATTTTTGCATCTCTCTCAGATCCAAGCATGTCACTTAGATATAGTAGGGACTAATTAAGTGCTTGTTGAATGGAAAAAAGACTGGAGAGAAGTCTATCAAAGACATTTATATCATTTATTTGTGATTACTTACAATTAACCACAATCAGTTAATCAGTTAATTATAAGCACTTTGACATAAACACAGCTAAGAAAGATTTGTGTACTTATGTGTGGAAATTATTTATTTGATGGAGGGAATGGGAAGAAAAGAGGGATAATAACCAGAATACTGCTGTTGTTATCTAAGCTAGAGTGATGTGAATGTATTGTGGTAACTATAGGAATTGGGTGGGATAAAGGGGTAGGAGTTAAGAAGTTTGACTCCAATAAAGGAAACAGGAAAAAAAAAATCATGGGATTTAATATATACTGAAATGGTGAAAGGAAAGAAAGAAGAGTCTGTTATATGCATTCTCCAGAGAATGAGAAAGTGGACAAATACACTGATATAATAATAAATATATTTTATAAATTTAACACTAAGCGAAATGAATGAGAAGTTATAAAAGGTTAAAAAACAGTTTAGGATCAAAATATGTAACAGACAAAACACTTTTTAGTCCACATAAAAGCCTCATGACTTTATATCAGGGAAATTTTCTTCATGAAGATAGTAGGCAATAGAGCTATTAAGCTATTAAGCACTGAACTGTAATGTTCTGTTGTCTTCAGAAACTGCAGAACACTCTCTGGGAGGTGATCTGCTGTCATTAACTGCCACCAATTCTGATCTCATTTAGAGACACTTTCTCTCCCTCCAGAGAGCTGCTCCAACTCTGACCTAGAGCAGAGACTCTTCTCTATCTCTCCAGTGCCACCCTCTTTTATGCTCCCAGAGAATGGGTGTGGGATAATGCAAGGGCTTCTGGGAAAATTACTTCAACCAATGAACTTGCTCCTCCTAAGCATGCAAGCTCCTCCCCAAGAGTAAAGGGAGTAAAACTCCCTTTAAAGGCCCAAACTAGAGAATTTTTAAGTACCAACTTAGCACTTAGTAAGAACCTAATATCTCATTATCTCTTTAGCACTTAGTAAGAACCTAACACTGAACAATGGTACAAAAAAAAAAATTGTGAAAGCCCTTAGCACATTATCTGGCACAGAGTAAGTTTTTAAATGCTTATCCTTTTCCCATACCCTTCTCTTCCTCTATATTTTAATAGACAGAAAATAACTAGTTACTAATTACTAATGTGATAATTATTTCTGAATCAGATTCATCAAACTACCAACTAATTAGAGAAAAGATAAAGAGTAACAACAAATTAGAAGAAACTATGGTTTCTGAAAAGTTTTGAGAGTGAGGACTTATCCAAAAACAATTCCTATTCATCATCTTACAACTTTACAAATAGTTCATAAAAATGAAATTCTCCTAGGCAACATTACATTGAGTGGTGAAATGAGTAAATAACAAAAAAGAGGGCCCAAAGCAAAGCATGGCATAATAGAATCAAAGAAAGTAATATGAAAAATCCAGAATGAACATACATATCAAAACAATAACTTGGTCCCAGAAATGATAACAGGATGATTGGAAAAATATTTTTGTCCCATCAGGTTTTTAATTTTAATTCTGTTATCCTTTGATAAATATATACACAAATAAATTAACAAAACATATTCACAAAGAAGATTAGAATAAGTAAAATGAGTGTAGGAAATGCAATAGAATTAAAGATAGAAATAAGGATAAAACCTGTTTGAAATCAATTTATAAATTGAGACAATTTATTAAAACAAAGAAAATTGATTCTTTCAAACAAATAGTGCCAAATAATATTGAACCATGTGTAAATAAAGGGATTTATAGTGTCAAAACTAAAAAAAATGCAGAGATTATAAAAATTAAAAAAGAAAAAAAAATTAAAGCAGCTAAAATCAGTAAGAGAGAGAAAGTAATTTCCCTTGAAAGCAGAATGCCAGAAGACAATGGGAATTATTAACCTCTTAGAGGAAAATATACAAAAAACAATGAAACAAGTAAACCCAGAAAACTTACTTCACAAAGTCATGCATAGAAATTGAACAAAATCATTAGAAACCAGGTAAAAATGAAAGTTAGAGTTGATTATCTCTAATGTATCATGGACATATTTTGTTTATACATAGTTGTCTGTATATTGTCTTCTCTATTAGACTTTAAGCTTCTTGAGATCAGAGGCTTGAGAACAGAACAACTGATAAATAGCATCTTGATAAATTCTTTTACAGTGATTGACAATGTTATTTATAATGCGCTCACAACAAGCCATTTTTGTTATAATCCACAAAAATGAAGTCATGCTGATCCAGAACTTCAATATTACACCCCAAAATATCCTAATTTAACATTCACAGATCAAGGAAAAATAGTCTCAATCACATTCAAGTATTTTTAATGATGAGAAATAAAAAAAAATAATTAATGCTAGAATGATATGCTGGAAAAAATAGGCTTGCAAACAGAAATCTTCTCTACTGCAAAGCTGATATTAATCATTAACAAAATGCTGAAATATGAGAGTGAAATCTGAAACATCTTCACTAATGAATTTAAAAAAAAAAAACAGAAATTTGAATTGGAAAAATTCATTAAACAAAAGAAATGTAATTAAGCTTAAAAGTTCAAATACCACAAAAGGACAAATCAAATAAATTGAAATTTAAATGATGATATGGCAGAAACTAGGCATGGACCCACATTTAACACCACATACTAAGATAATATCAAAATCAGTCCAAGATTTAGGCATAAAGAACAAAATCATAAATAAATTGGAGGAACATGGGATGGTTTACCTCTCAGACTTGTAGAGGAAGAAGGAGTTTGTGTCCAAGGGAGAACTAGAAACCATTATTGATCACAAAATAAAAATTTTTGATTACACCAAATTAAAAAGTTTCTGCACAAACAAAACTAATGCAAACAAGATTAGAAGGGAAGTAACAAATTGGGAAAACATTTTTACAGTTAAAGGTTCTGATAAAGGCCTCATCTCCAAAATATACAGAGAATTGACTTTAATTTATAAGAAATCAAGCCATTCTCCAATTGATAAATGGTCAAAGAATATGAACAGACAATTTTCAGATGATGAAATTAAAACTAAAATAAGGAGGAAATCTATGAGATAAATGAACAAGTGAATGTAGGGAAATTTTAATAAAATTATATATATATGTATGCATATATATATATATATATATATATATATTTGATAAAAGTTATTTTTCAAAAATATGAAAGAAAAAGAGAAGGGGAAAAAGAAAAAAAGTAGGAACTTTGTCCAAATTTCTTTATGAACATAGTCTTGAAACTCATGACTGGGAGAGAGAAAGCAGAAAAAGAAATATAAATTAGTATCATCAATTCAATTAATATAGAGATTAATCTTTTACATTGTGCATGTTTGTTTACAAAAGGGGAATCAGATGCCTTTGAAACCAATGAGATCTGGATTCAAGTCTTTCCTCTGATGTATGTAAAGTTTCCTTAGACAAGTAAAAACTTCTCAATGATCTAGGCAAATTTCTAAAAATACAGATTGAAAAAAGGTGCTGAGCTACAATGGTATGAGTTTCCTCACCCAGAAACTGTTCATAACTAAGAAATCAAAGTTTCAGTCACTATTCCTATACCTGTTAATGCATGTGTTAAATATCCATAAAGCTCCCTGAAGGCAAGAATTGTTTATTCTTTGTATTAGAATTCCTAGTGCCAGCACAGTTCCTAATACATAGGATGTGCTTAAACAAAACTTTCTAATTAATTGATTAATTGACTAATTAGACATTTCTGGCAGGAAAGTTCCCCTACAAATACATATTGCAAGATCAGTTTTTACAACTTAATAAGTACTACAGACATCTCGGAGGCACAGTAGTTGGCATTTGTCCAGGAGTTCAGTGTTAGGTATCACAGTAAAGATTTCAAACGTGATGTTCTAATTCAGTCTGACATGCTTGTTGACTAGATTCACTACACATTCATTACATTGTTTCAACTGAGCCTTCAATGCAGCAAGACAATCATTACACACCTTCAAAATAAATTTCCTTTACCAATGACCACAGCAGTTCTAAAAATTTTCATCTTCCTTCCAAGTTCAAAAAAAATCTTTTCTCTAACATTAGCAATGGTGATCTCATGACATTTTCTCATTTTTCATGTTCTTGACCTATATTTGATATTGTTGACTCCACTCTCCCTGTATAAATTCTCCTCCCTATATTTTTATGGCATTTTTCTTTCATGGCTATTCTTCTACTTGTCTAAGAATAATTTCTCGATATCCTTTGCTGGATTTTCATTCAATACAACTGTACCAACAATGAAAATCCACTAAAACTCTAGCTTGATTCTTCTCAGTATTTATAATATCTCATTACATACTAAACCTCATCCTTTCTGTGATTTCAATCATTATCTTTATACAAAACTTTCAGTTGTATTTGTTAGTGTATTTCTAATAAGGGATGGTCTTCCAACCCCTATTAATTAATTAATATCAAATGGAATCTAGTTTGAACTCTCTGAAAAGCAGATGGAGATAAAAGATTGGAGGTCAGCAGAGAGACTAGACAGAAAGTAGATTTGGAAATCATCACTATAGTGATAATTAAGTTCATGAGAGTTGATGAAATCAATCACCAAATGCAGTAGGATAGAGGGAGAAGAGAAGAAGATTCAAAACAGAACTCTGAGGAACGCCTATAATTAGATGGTAAGATCTAGAGA